>NW_024750825.1:170000-427500 GCF_018991925.1 Homarus americanus
TGGAATTGTTACAGAACCCGAGATGAAGAACAGGTTGAATTGTATACGAGTTCTCAGATGGTTTAATTATGTAGGGATTAGTTTTGTTTCGTCTGTCTGTCTGTCTGTCTGTCTGTCTGTCTTCTTTGTGTCTGGATATATGTTTCTGTCTGTCTGTCTGTCTGTCTGTCTGTCTGTCCGTCTAAACACGAGTTCAAAAGATGATGTATATAACTTGCACGAATTCTGAAGACACTAAGTTATTTACAGAACAATTTTTCGCCCTTGTGAGTACCTATGTTTATCCATATCCTTATCTCTGTCTGTCTGTCTCTCTGTCTGTCTGTCTCTCTGTCTGTCTGTCTCTTAACACAACTGCCGTAAATAAGTTATGAAACGAGAAAATAATTCACAATACAATTCTTCCTCTTTCTGTCAATTTGTCTGTCCCGGTCTTTCTTTCTGTCTTTTCTCTCTGTCTATTTGACTGTCTTCCTTCTGTCTGTCTTTCTCTCGATAGGAGTTGAAAAAGAAGATGGAAGTGTCGTGTAGGACTTCACAAGAGAGTGGATTATTCAAAACAAATTCTGCTCCTCTCGCAACCTCGTTCTCTGCCTTTGTCTCTCTCTCTCTCTCTCTCTCTCTCTCTCTCTCTCTCTCTCTCCTTCACAGTCCACCTACTCAAGGGAGACAACAGAAACCTTCAAAAGCCGAGACTGAAACACACTCACTTCCCCAACCAAAACAAATTCTGGGTGTCTGTATTTCCCCAGAGAGCCGCCTGAAGGTGCAAATACGACTTTTCTTAATTTTTCGTCTATTTTTCAGATCTTTTCGTTATTATATTGATAGTAAGACACCACCATCGCTCTTTGAGGTAGATTATTAAGAAATTATTCCATCTGTTTTGTTGTCTTAGATGAAAGTCAGTTATATCAAAGGTCCGTTAGATATGAAACTTCTATCTTATGAATTATATGGAGGGATAAGTCTGTTATATGGAGGTTTAGAAATAGTAGTATCTGTATGTCTGTATAGGTTAATTAGTATTAGAGGAATATTTATGTATAATTAAGCTAAGTACCTTCAAACACACACACACACACACACACACACACGCACGTCAGCAGGTCACCTTACCTCAACACACTTGACACCATAAAAGTGCTAAATTAGTGAAGATTTCTCGATCAGGTCACTCCGGGGTCATTACAAGTCAGCCAGAGTCGTTAGCGCTCGTTAACCCGCTCGCATCATTACCCTCATGGGGATAGGGTCAGGAGTAGGTGGGGGGGGGGTTAGGAGGAGTTCAGGGAGGCGGGGGGGGATTTAGCGGATATTGTATAGTGGAAGGTATGGGAAGATTTAGGAGGGGAAGAGGGAAGGGAAAAATCAGAATGGGATTGGGGGTTGTTGTGGGTACAGTCGCCTGCACTTATACCTGATACAGTACCCGATGCGTTTTGTGAGATGTGGCAACTCTGTGTTTGTTTACATCGTATTAAAACTCCCAGAATGTCCCTAAAAAACCTCATAATAATAGCCAGACTAAGGATGCAAGATAAACATTCCACAGAGCTGCCACATCTCACAAAAAGCTGAAGCCACTGTACCAGGTGTGAGTGCAGGCAACTGTACATGGAGAGGTGAAGAGGGAGTGGGGGCTGGTATGGAGGTAATGAGTGGTCCGGAGGGGATTCAGGTGGATGGGATTCAGGGGAAAGTTCAAATGTGAGATGGGAGGCCTGTGAGAGGGGAAGGGGCTGTAGGGAAACGAGTCAAGTGCTTTAATAATACCAGAAAAGGAAACGAGCTGTGTAAACATCTCTTAAGTGTCTCGTTAATAAGTTTCTATGTCATTTCTGTCATAGTGTAGCAAGTGATTGAAAGATAAATTGGCATAGTATTATATGGGTAATATTTGGGTATACGTAATAAGGAAAAGGTAATGACAACGGGTTTATTCAGATCAGGGAGGTCGAGTGAGACTAGGGAGGTGAGTGTAACATGTAATTTAATGTACCTCGCTACATTCTCTTTGTCGGTATGTTAATGAAGCTGTTGGAAAGCATCGAGACTTCATTAACATAGAACCAACATTACCATTGAAGTTTGGGATCCGTTTTAGTGGTTTAAGGATATAATATTATTCCCCCTCTTGTGCCCTAACCATCTGCCTCAGTTTAAAAGAATCAAATTGACTTTTCGTTTCTCATCAGCAAATTTAAGTTTAATATCATAAAATTTCAATAATGTAACTATCACGTTTAGTCAGAAGACTCATTAACGTCCCTACATACTGAATTTCATTTGCATACGACATCGACAAGGTAGTTTTTATTGGAAGGGTCGTGAAGGGGTTAGAGAGGTGGGAGAGAGAGAGGGTGAGAAGAGGAAGGGAGTGAAGGGGTTAGAGAGGTGGGAGAGAGAGAGAGGGTGAGAAGAGGAAGGGGGTGAAGGGGTTAGAGAGGTGGGAGAGAGAGAGGGTGAGAAGAGGAAGGGAGTGAAGGGGTTAGAGAGGTGGGAGAGAGAGAGGATGAGAAGAGGAAGGGAGTGAAGGGATCGTGTTGGCATGGGTTGGATCGATTCTGGAGCTTCTCATAAGCTTCTAACAGCACATCATAACATAATTCAGGTAAAAGCTGCCTTAAACGTATATACAGGGGGGGGGGGTGTGTATATATATGTCCATGTCACTTTACCCCTTCATCAGCTTTGGTCTCACTGTTGTCAAAGTCAAATTATGGACTGATGATTCAAAATGAGCTGACAAGAAGAAAGGTTTATATATAAGGGCTAAAATTTACTTCGTATAACCACCTAGTTGCCAGAAGTTATCAGCAACAGGTAGTGGGAGGATGGGAGTGAGTGAGTGAGGAAAGAGTCGAGAGTCAAGACACCCAAAAAATACTGCCAGTCGTCCTGCCCCCAAACTGTAGTGGAGAACTAAGACCAGGGATAGGAATGCCAGTAGTAGGTAGTTGTAATTCGAAGTGCTTTAAAATGCATTACCTGTAAGACTTGTACGATGTCTAGGGTTATTAATTATTCTATTATTGTAACATCCCCAATTATTGATGCTGCCGAGTTATTAATCTGATTTACTATAGAATTATTCATGGACTCGTAAGAAAAGAAACACTGACGCAGAGAGAGCAGGTGATGCTACGTTTAAGCAGATAAGGTTGACTAACACACACCCACAGGCAGGGAAGAGAACAAGAATGTAATACGAGAAAACAAACAAATGAATTAATATAAATATCCACGAAGAAATACAGCGGCAAACTAATACACACACACACACACACACACACACACACACAGACACACACACACACAGATGGCCAACTACTCGCAAACACAAAGCTGTAACAGAGAGATAACCACAATCTCGCCCCCACGAAATACGGGAGTTAGCCACACCTCCCGAGAGACAGGGCAGAAAGGACCACAAAAATATACGGTGCAATAACTGCCCTGCTCTTAAAAGGAAACATATCGTGCTTTCACCTCCGGCCATAACGGGAATGTATGGTGGCACCGTTTGATAACCCGCGGCACGGAAAGCGGAGGTGCAGAGTGTTAAGGAGTGAGACTCAGGTGTGGGCCTTGTTGAGTCCTGGAGAAACTTGATGATATTTGGATGATATTATAGATAGTTTCTCATCTGTTGCCTATTAATTATGTATAGTTTCTAATGTGTTTTGTATTTCCGGTAAATGAATGTATGGTTATGATTCTTTGAACTC
This sequence comes from Homarus americanus, assembly GCF_018991925.1. NCBI lineage: Eukaryota > Metazoa > Arthropoda > Malacostraca > Decapoda > Nephropidae > Homarus > Homarus americanus. The sequence continues at coordinate 173,732 of NW_024750825.1, forward strand.
CTTGAGAGTATCCAAAGCGAAGGGAGGAGCTGATTGGTGATACATACATACATATATATATATACATACATACATACATATATACATACATACATACATACATGCATACATACATACATACATACATACAAACATGCAGGTGCAGTGATAGGTTTTTCTTGGTGTGACCTTACGAAAACTACCGAAATTTACTTGTAATTATTAATTTTTTTTTTAATTTTTGTATATTCAATTTTATTTAAAAATATTGTTGTGTTTATTGATGCAAAACTGATGCAGATAAAAATATTATTTTGTTTTTATTATTTAATCTTTTTTTTTTTGCATTTTACATATTCAGTTGATAAATTATTGTCATATTTCTTTTACATTTAATTCCAAACAAAGTCATAGATTGTTTTTGTTATTAAACTTTAGAATATTAATAGTTATTTTATTTGTTACACAGGTATTCATAATTTGTACGTAGTTAAATGAGGTTAAGTTATACACGTGTGTAATACGTGTCTATAGCACATATATATGCTAATTAATCACTATAGGTGCACGTGATCGATGTACGTACAGGTGTATAACCACTGAAGTCAAAGAAAACTTATATATTTTTTTTTCTTAGTGGTTAAGTTAAGTTAGGCTTGGTTTGGTTAGGTTAAGTAAGGTTAAGGTAGGTTGGGTTACGTTAGATTAAGTCAGGTTAAGTTAGTTAGATTCAATAAAGTTAGGCTCTATTAGGTTTACTTAGGTCAGGTTAGATTTATTAAGTTAGGTCAAGTAAGGTTAGATTGGGTCGTGTCATGTATACTTGCCCTCCCCCAAAAATCAAAACAACAACATCAGTAATTAATTGTTTAGTGGTCGTGTTTGCGGCAGAGTTTTCATACAGTGTACATTATGTCGGCTCATCAAACAACCGGCTTACGTAAACATGTACAAAAATAACATGTCCTCATCAGTTGACTTTTTTGTCTGTCTGTCTGTCTATCTGTCTGTCTGTCTGTCTGTCTATCTGTCTCTCTGTCGAAAACTTGTATCATAGTGAATTATTTAGTGTAGTATTTATTATTTATTTATGTGTTGGTTTTCGTCTGTCAGAAGTGCTGGGTCGGGTTTGTTGTTGTTGCTGTTGTTGTTTTGTCGTTGTTATTGTCATTGTAGTTGTTGTTACTGTCATTGTTGTTGTTGTCATTGGTGTTGTAGTTGATGTCATTATTGTTGCTGTCATTGTTGGTGTTGTCATTGCTGTTGGTAGTTGTTGTCATTGTTGGTTTTGTTATTGTTATTGTCGCTGTTGTTGTTGTCACACAAACGAAGAATAATTCCTTTGCTGTATCATTAAAACGTCATTGGCATACCGTTAGAGTGTTTAATCACCAGGTTAAATAAGCAGATCATTATACAAACTAATTCACAAATGTCTCTATATACGGTGCCCATTACGATAAAATTAATATATAAATACTATAATTTTAAGAGATATATAACACCAAGCACACATATAACAGGAACTAAAACAGTGATAGAGTTTAGTTCATCAGGATAGCAGTTTAAATCAGAGCTGAGCTAGGAAGGTGGCCATTATGCATCCATTATGCAAGAGTTAAATTGAAATGGAGAGGAGTGAGTGTAATTATACAGCACTCAGCCGTCACTCACCAGGGACTCTCACAACTCTAGTATACATTTATACAGCACATCTGAAGTAATCATCCGTGAATGCTGACGCCAAACACATTTACACACCGTGATGCTGAGTGATGCTTCTAATCTACACGTAGTTACTGTATGTATGTATGTATGTATGTATATATGTATGTATGTATGTATGTATGTATGTATGTATGTATGTATGTATGTAATAATAATAATAATAATAATAATTAACGGTTTATTAAAAAAGTTATGCAGTCCGAAGGCTGAAAATATACATTGGACTATATATATATATGTATGTATGTATGTACAGTATGTATGCATGTATGTACGCATGTGAAATGTATGTACGCGTGTGTGTGTGTGTGTGTATGTGAGCTCAGTATACGAGTGTGAGTTATTTTACACAGTCCCGCCTTCACTAAGTATCTCCGCAGTCATTAATGTTCTGCTAAGAGAAGCTGCTCACGTTAGGACCCGGAAACAGCAAAACAGCAAGAGTTTCTTTTCTTAATTCCGGTTTACTTCGTCCTTCCCATAAATAGTCCTACTTTGTGTTTTGTTTTTCATTTCTTGTTTCCCCGGAGGATGGTCTGTAGCGATCGGTGTTTATGCCTGTCTGTCTGTCTGTCTGTCTGTCTGTCTGTCTATCTGTCTGTCTGTCTGTCTGTCTGTCTGTCTGTCTGTCTGTAATTATGAGTGGTTTGTGAGTTGTGCGGTGTATGGGGACGTATGAGGCCTCTGTATGAATTAACTAATTAAGAGATTAACACCTGTGTCACCTGTATAACAACCATAGCTTTTAAGGAGGCAGGTATCATCAGGTTATGTTTATAGGATGTACATGATAGTTTATATGTTATAGTGATGTTAATTTATACTTATTACATGGATGAATTATCGTATTTTGGGGAATTTATAACTGGGAACGTACCAGCTTTAGAATGATATGTAAGTGGAAATCCTGTTTTAGGAATTGTTAAAGTAAGTAACTGTTTCCTTACTGATATTTTCTTTCCTTCATCACCTTCCAATTTGTTATCTTCGCCTCTCACACACTTTATACACTCTCACATGATCTCGGTCGGCCTTATCTAATGCACTTACCTCCTTCACAAATATTTTCTTAGCGTGTTTTTCTCCTGATTTTTTTTTAATCCTTCTGAAAATTTATTTTACCCCCAAACCATGAGGCAAAAATATTTTGCTTATATATTCCTTATTTTCAATCCTTCATTAATGGCAAAGTAATTTTACTTCTTTAATTTGCTCTTTCGCCAGAATTTAAAGCGAGTAATTAACATATTTCTTCATTTTTACTCTCCTTCAGAAATTTCTGTTAAATCTATAGTCCAGCACATTGTACAGTCGCCTGCACTTATACCTGGTACATTGGCAGGAGCATTTTGTGAGATATGGCACCACTGTAGAATGCTTATCTAGCATCCTTAGTCTGGCTACTATTGTGAGTTTCCTTAGGGCTATTTTGGGAGTTTTGACACGATATAGACTAACATGGAGCTGCCACATCTCACAAAATGCGACAACCACTGTACCAGGTATAAGTGCAGGCGACTGTACCTGTCCCTCTCGTACACCTTTACTGTCAGCACAAACTCACTCTTCAAAATGACTCTTCTTCTTCCTCATTTCTGTCAACTCTTCTCAACTTTTCTTACATCTTCTTTTTTTTTTGCAAGTCTTGTCTTAAAGTTTCATTCCTTAACTTCTCAACTTTCATCGTCTGAGTTTTTATCACAGACATTCTCAATCCTTGACCACCTCCAGCACACTATCTGTCTCTCTGTGTTGTTATCATACGGCCAGACAGATCGTCCATCTGTGTGTCTTATTATTGCATTATTTTGTTTGTTTTCTTAATTTTCTATATTCATATTCTTCACAAATTTAATGCCTAATCTTGTCTAATCTCTCTTTCTTAAACATAGGATTCGCTAATCTTTACAATAGAGCCTGAAACATAACTGAATTTACCTCTAACATAACCTACTGTAACCAAAATTATCTATCCCTAACATAACCTAACTTACCCACATCTAACCTTACCCTAAAATAACTTAACCTACTAAACTAAACGTAACTAAGCTAAACCCAATCAAATTCTAATATAACATTATCATTCCTCCACCGTAATATAACTTAACTTAATATATTGTATCTCCCCAAAATCTCCTTTCGTTCCCCGTCGTCCAGGGAGGGTGAGCTGTGTGATACATGTTCTCTGTGCTTGTGTCTGTCTCACCCCACAGGCAAACCTTAATCTCAAGAGTAAACAAAAGCTTTTACTCATGAATTTCTTTCTCCCCCACACAATATTTTTTTCTCTATTCCTTTGTGACATTGCTATACTCTTGTGACATTGCTGTACCACTGTAATTTCGCTATACCTTCGTGACTTTACTTTACTTCTGTGACTTCGCTACACCTGTGTGATTTCGCTATACATCTGTGACTTTGTTATGCTCCTGTGACTTCGCTATACCTCTGTAACCATAGTATCACCTATTTCTTGTGTACTCGCCTCCCTTACTACTCTTTGTAAATAGGTAAACTCAAATACGTCTCCCTTTGCCCTGGAGTTACAAAGGGGACGTTTAAATACGCCACCCTTTGCCCTAAAGTTGCAAAGGGGGCGATCAAGTACGTCCCCCTTTGCCCTAGAGTAACAAAGGGGGCGATCAAGTATATCGCCCTTTGCTCTAGAGTTACATAGGGGGCGATTAAGTACATCCCCCTTTGCTCTAGAGTTACAAAGGGGAGGGGGTGATGTTGATAGTGTTTATCTCGTGAGTTAACTGTACACTGAGCCTCTCCTTCGTAAATCCAAATATGAAACTGGTCTGTTGCTCAGGACATTGTATGACATGGAAGAGAAATGGAAAATCAGAAAGTTTACGAATCAAGATATGGTTTAGATATATACGTCATGATATATGGAGTGTGTCTATGTGTCTGTGTGTCTATCTGTCTGGCTGTGTGTGTCTGTCTGTCTGTCTGTTCCATTCTCCCTATAATAATAACACTACTGTCAAAACTGCATCATATATTATTCAATTTTTCCCCATTGAGTGACATATTTCAAGTAATATAAGTCATCTAGTTTGGAATATATGAACGTGGTGGCGTCACTCTACCAAATATTCTCTCTGAGTACTTGCATTAATTAGTATGTATATTGATGTCGTCATAACCATAAACCAATTGAGGTTTCCTTTTGAAAACTCCGGCCCAGGACTGATGAAAGCCAAATTTAATAACGCTTTTTTTTTTATGTTGGGTAAATAAAAACTCGCCCACATATATGAGAGCAATATGCTTTTTTTTTTAATCGGAAGAGATTAATAGTTAATATTATAAAAAACACAAATATAAATACAATGTTTCTGGCAATATGTTCGAAATTGTGTGTGTGTATGTCTGTCGGTCTGTGTGTGTGTGAGAGAGAGAGAGAGAGAGAGAGAAAGAGAGAGAGAGAGAGAGAGAGAGAGAGAGACAGAGAGACGCAATATGTTAAATCTCCTGAACATACATAACATTGACTATACAATAGGCTTACACTAAAGAAAGCACATAGTTGTTGACACAGTACAGTCCACTGCACCTACACCTCCAACCTACATTGTAATTAAACCTTCTGGATGTGAATTTGTTTCGGAGAGCCAACCAATAGCGAGTTGCAGAGGTCAGTTACGTTCAGGTATTGTCAGAGGAAGATTATATAAAAAAAATAAGGTCAACTCCCACAATAGGAACAGGTAGGTTACGTATTCATAGAGTTCCTGTTTGTTTCTCATTAATTTTTATGGCTGGGGTGATTAGCTTGTAGACAGTGGCCTAATGTTTTTCATGGGACTCACCCAGACAGTGGCTTTGTGGATTTGTCTCGTGTTTATGTCCTGGTTGGTGTATCTGGGGTGTCCTGGTCGACGGTAGTGTCTGGGGTGTCCTGGTCGACGGTAGTGTCTGGGGTGTCCTGGTCGACGGTAGTGTCTGGGGTGTCCTGGTCGACGGTAGTGTTGGGGTGCTGGTCGCATCTGCAGTGTCTGGGGTGTCCTGTCGACGGTAGTGTCTGGGGTTATCCTGGTCGCCAGTAGTGTCTGGGGTTATCCTGGTCGACAGTAATGTCTGGGGTGTTCTGGGCCGACAGTAGTGTCTGGGGTGTCCTGGTCGACCTGTAGTGTCTGGGGGTGTGCTGGTCGACCTGCAGTGCACCAGTGTCCTGGTCGACGGTAGTGTGTCTGGGGTGTCCTGGTCGACGCAGAAAGGTCTGGGGGTGCCCTGGTCGACTGTAGCATCTGGGGTGTCCTGGCTCCATTTGCAGTCTAGGGTGTGCTGGTCGACGGTAGTGTCTAAAGTGTCCTGGTCGACGTAGTGTCTGGGGGTGTACGGTCGATCTAGTGTTCGGGGTGTCCTGGTCGATCTGGGTAGTGCTCCGGGGTGTGCTGTCTGACCTAGTGTTCAAGTGTTCTGGTCAGACGGTAGCGTCTGGGGTGTCCTGGCTTATTTGCAGTATTCTGGTGTCCCTGGTCGACAGTAATGTCTGGGGTGTCCTGGTTTGACGGTAGTGTCTGGGGGTGTCCTGGTCGACGGTGTCTGGGGTGTCCTGGTCGACTACAGTGTTCTGGGTGTCCTGGTCGATGGTAGTGTCTAGTACACCACTGGCAGTGTCTGGGTGTCCTGGTCGACCTGGTAAAGTGTTCTCAAAAAGCCGGTCGAGATTTGCAGTGTCTGGGGGTGCTGGTCGACTTGCAGTGTCTGGGGTGTGCTGGTCGACGGTAGTGTTCGGGGTGTCCTGGTCGACGGTAGTGACGGTAGTGTCTGGGGTGTCCTGGTCGACGGTAGTATCTGGGGTGTCCTGGTCGACGGTAGTGTCTGGGGTGTCCTGGTCGACGGTAGTGTCTGGGGGTGTGCTGGTCGACGGTAGTGTCTGGGGGTGTGCTGGTCGACGGTAGTGTCTGGGGGTGTCCTGGTCGACGGTTTCATCTGTGGTGGTCTGAGGTAGACTCGTCGAATAAGCCTCACTCCTAAAAAAAACTCCAGTCTAACCTGATTATAAGGATAGGGTCCACTCCTAATGGGCCCTCAGTCCAAATGGTGCCAATCCCAAAGGACCCCACTCATAATGGGACCCAATTATGAGTGGTCGTGATCCTAATGGTTTGTTTACATTGGGTAATGCTATGACTAAAGGCCCATTTAACAGGTAATCATTTGTTATCACAGTAAAGTTTGCGTATTCCGTGGGTTTTAAGTACCTGTCTTACCTGGTGTGTCTGTGTGATTAGATGTTAATAATCAGATGAAATTCAGGTGATGCAGTCCTCAAAACCGCTTTCTTGATCTTAAATAAAAAATTATTCTATATTACATTGCAGCTTTAGTGTTTCTTGTGGTGAATATTATTATTAATATACACCAAGTTTTAACACAGTATCTCTTTCTGTTCTCAAGTTAAACTGTGGATATACAGTACATACGACAATTATACATACCGGTAACTACAAGTGATACCGGCTACCCTAATCATCTCAACGTATAGTTTAGTAATGCCACACAGATTAATTTTAGATATCAGTTTTGTTGTATTTGAGCCATTATAAATTTCTCAAATTAAAAAAAAATAAAATTAAGTTTCAACGTGATCCCTCGAGTGTAAGACTCCAGACACCAGAACTGTGACTCTTCAGCATCTGGCCCTGTCACCCCTCAATCCCCCGCCCTACACCTCAGACCTCCCGGCATCTGGCTTCCTAACCCCTGAATCCCTAACTTTAAAACTTTAACCCCAGGAAGAGAGCCTAAACACCTAACTTCCAAGTCCAAAACCCAGACCCCTGAAATAAGGTTCCCTTGGCTACTGGAACCTTAAATCCTAAATTCGAATCCCTTATCTCTGATTCCCTGACCTTATAACTAAGGTCCTTTGATTTCTGGCTTTTAATCCCCTGACAGTAAACCTTCTGACCTTGCAACTAGAGGGTCCCTGATTTCCTGCACCGTAACCATTGACATTTACCCCCTGACAGGTGTCCTTAACCATATAACTAGAGTCCAATAGTTTCTGACCCCGAAGCACCATGACATTTAATTACTGATCCTGACCCCAGAACTATGGATCCACTGGTTTCTGACTCCCTAACCCCCTTGATATTCTACCCCTGATCCCTGACCCTTGACCCCCGACCCCAGAGGAACTAGAGGTCCACTATCTAAAACCCACAGGTTACTGCCCTTCTACTGGTACTATCTGACTCCTGACCCTGACCTCCCTGGCTCGCTGACTCTTTGGCTCTTTGACTCTCTGGAATTCTACCCCTGACTCCTGACCCCTGACCCCAGAATAACTAGGGGGTCCTCTAGCTCTCCCACGGTACACTTCCCCTCTACTGGCAATATCTGACGAAGAAAAGTTTGTGTGCCCAAGTTGGACACAGCAGCAGCACAATAGTCCCCCATAAAGGCCCTCTGCTGGATGACAATACTTGGTTCCCTGGAGATAAGGAGGAGGCAAGGGAAGGAAGAGAAGGAGGGGAAGGAGGAGGAGTGGTGAAGAGGAGGAAGAGCACTGGGGGATGAAAGAAGCAGGAAGACGAGTGGAGGAAGAGGAAATAAGGGGTGGATGTGGAGGAAGAGGCACGGAGGAGAGGAGGAAGTAGAGAGAGAGAGAGAGAGAGAGAGAAATGAGGGAAAATATAAAGGTTACAGCGAAAGAGAAGTGAAAGTTTGTTAAGAATTTCTTTTTTGGGTTCTCTTAAAATTTCTTTGTTCAACTGAGGTTTTTATGCCCCAATCCAATTTATTCTTGAAGTAAAATAATCATGTTTTTTTTTTTTTGCTGAATACTTGACTTCCCTCCTTCCCTCTTTCCTTCCTTTCCTTCCTCTCCCCTCCTTCCCTCACTTCCTCCCTGCTCCTTCCCTCCTTCCTTCCCTCGCTTCCTCCTTCCCTCCCTTCTACTCCTTCCCTAACTTCCTCCTTCCCTCCCTCCTTCCTTCCCTCACTTCCTCCTCACCTCCTTTCCTTCCTCCTTACCTCCCTTCCTTTTTCCTTACCTTCCTTCCTTCCTTCCTCCTTACCTTCCTTCCTCCTTACCTTCCTTCCTTCCTCCTTACCTTCCTTCCTTCCTTCTTATCATTCTTCCTTCCTCATTACTCCCCTTCCTCCCCTCCCCACCCATTTATCACATCCTTCCTCACCTCCCTTCTTTCATACCCTCCTCCCCCTCTCCCCCTCCCCACAACCTCCTCCTCCCTGCCCTCCCTTCCCCACACTCTTATTTTCCCCCTCCTTCCCACCCTTCCCTTACCATTCTCTCTTCCTCGCCTCTTCCCACACCCCTTTCAATCCTTCCCCTCCCCTCTCCTTCCCTCCCCACCTCTTTCACACCCTCCTCTCTCCCTCCCCTCATCTCCCTTCCCACACCCTCTTCCTCACCGCCCCACCCACACTCTCCTTCCTTCTTCCGTCCCTCCAGGCCCCACCCACACCTCCCCTCCACTGGACCCCCACCCTGGTATATGACCTTCCTTGGACACTTGGTAGCCAGAGCACCACATCACAGTCAGCTGAGCACCGCCACTAGCACCGCCACCACCAGTAACATGATGTAAAAACCCTCCACCAGTGACACCGCTGCCTGTTACTGCCACCAGGGAGAGGGGAGACTAGACGGGGTGGGGAGGAAGGGAGGATAGAGATGAGGAGGAGGAGGGGAGAGAGGAGGGGAGAGTAGAGATGAGGAGGAGGAGGGGAGAGAGGAGGGGAGAGTAGAGATGAGGAGGAGGAGGGGAGAGAGGAGGGGAGGGTAGACAAGAGGGAATAGGGAAGAGGATGGCAGGGTGGGAGGGCAGGGTTGAAGAGGGAAGAGAAGAAAGGGAAGAAACAAGTATGCATAAAGAGGAATAATTGGGGAAGGAGATAGAAGACGAGGAGGAAGGAGGAGGAGGAGGAGGAGGAGGAGGAGGAGGAGGATGTGGCCCAAAGAGATGATAAAGATAGAAAAAGACAGAGCAAGAAAGAAAGATAAGACACAGAGAGAAAAGAATAGAAGAGGAGTAAAGAAGCATAAATAAATGGCAGAAGGAAGAGATAAGAAGAAGAAAGAATACAAGGAAAAGGAAGAGGAGAAAGAGTAAGTAGAAAACCAAGACGAGAAACACGAGAACTGAGAGAAGTTGAATGGAGAAGAAAATGCCAAGAGCTAAAGAAATAAGGAGGAAGAGGAGGAGGAAACAGTTAACGTAAGGAAGGGAAGGCATAACGTAATAGGAAGAATACCAGAATAAAAAAGAAAATGAGAAGGGAAGAAGAGAAAAAGAAGGTGGTAAAGTAGGAAACGAGGAAGAATGAAAGAAAAAAGAGCAGAAGCAAAACAAGAAGAAGAAGAAAAAGAAGGTTCCTGGCAGTCACCACTCATAACAACATCTCGAAGTCCTCAGGTTCGTGTTTTTGTCGCCGTGTTCCTCAACTAGAGAGACGAGACGTGGGGCAATTATGGAGTTTTCTGTTCTACGGTGTTTGGTAACTTGAGCTAAAAGTGTGTGTGTGTGTGTGTGTGTGTGTGTGTGTGTGTGTGTGTGTGTGTGTGTGTGTGTGTGCGTTAAGTCAGCATTACATACATTCTTAGTTCTCACCATTACACAATCTCTCTCCACCATACACATCTCATTTCCAAGTCAACACACACACACACACACACACACACACACACACACCTCACACCCTCACCTTCACACACTCCATCACCACACCCTCTCACACCCTTACACACCTCACCACCACACACCCCTCACACCACAACGATTCATAATATCTAGACTCCAATTAAGTTATATATAGGCAAACCAAAACAGACCTACAGTATATAACCAAGAGCCACATCCCCGACTTGGTAACTAACAGCTATTCTCGGACCAAATCACTGAAACTTACCGCCATTTCAACCTCATTTAAGGTCACGCCATTGGACCATCACACTAATTATCTTAACGTTGGTTCGAGGACTTATAATACTGAGACCATCATTCTAAGAATTATACAAGTATGTTGAGAGCTTTCCACTTTATTGGATTTCACTTGATTATTTGAATATTCCACTCAGTCAGGTTTTGCTGGTGATGACTGCTAGGTTCCACGTTGAAACACGAGTATTCCACACCTTTAAACCCCTATTAAGAACGTTAATATTCAACGCTCCTAGAGTACCCAAGACTCGAATATTCCACGCTCTTAAACCCCAACGAATAAACTTAAATGTTCAATACACCGACACCACCGACACCTGACTTAAAAAAAAAAATTGAATATTCCACGCTATTACACCTCACTTACGACGCCTTCCTTCTCCCTCAGGACTGAACGTGTCTGAAATAGAATTCGCCAATGTCACTGCCAACCCTCGCCGGACACACCACGATCACTGAGAGATTTACAAGACACGCTGGATCCTTCGTGTGTTACAGGTGAATGACAGCGGCTGGTAATTTTCGAGGGCAGATGTTTCGCTAGTGTCTAAGGAACTTTTTTTTTTTATATACCGGGTTGTCTTTCTTTTAGTGTGACGGTCAGTAAGTTTTATTAGTATTGGAAAATTGTTTAGATGTAGACTGATTTAATTGTAAGTGTTTGTTAGAGATGAAGACAATTCAAGAAAACAACAACAATAATAATAATAATAATAATAATAATAATAATAATAATAATAATAATAATAATAATAATGAATTCGTCATATATATTAAAAATTGAGGTTCCATAAGCTTGACGACCCGTTAGGAACAGTGTGGATACAGCACACTGTATACTAAGCCTTCGGTACACAAGGAGACAACATGGCCAGAACTGCACTCAACCACTTTAACTTCTCCAAACTGTAAACTTAGAAACCTATTTAAAACTGAGTTGACTGAAAACTCCTGGGAATCGAAGCAACTAATTTTAAAAGACGAGGCGACCAATATATCCACTCGTCCATCGCACCTCTAATTACATAGATTAGGTTGTGACACACATGGTAATCCAAGCAGTCTAGGCTATAACCTTGACGCCGGACACACGATTCCTAGCCTTTTATCCACTAATCCACGACTAGCACAAACATCAATACGACCCAAAGTCTCTCTAATCACACAATATACCACCTAATCAAGACCTAATCCCTCACAGCCAAATATATCCGAATCGTGTGAATGTAAGTTATACCTCGATATATTAAATGGGGATATACTGAAGTACTCGTTTCGTTCGTTATCATTGCGTCTCACTTTGTGTTTAGCGAGACATTTCATAAGACATTAATGAAAGTGTGATTAGACAAACTGGCCTCAAATCCTAGTGGGTCAGATCCATGGCTAATCATAAGTATTGGGGTAACTAGTCTTAATTAATAGGTTACTCTCCTAGTGGGCCCCAATCCTAAGGTGTCCTATTTCTAATCTAACACTGTCATATTAATCCTAATCCCGATAAAACCCAATCCGATTAAAGCCCAATCCTTAATAGCCCTAATCCTAATATTAATGAATTGAGAGGACGACAACCCACTTAATCCCCAATTACTATGTGGTCGTATAAACTTGACCCGGAGGTAATACAAGCGGTCGTACAGATGTGGTCGTGCAGGAGGCGTACACAGATTTGTATTTCTCTCAGCTGGACAGACAAAAGGCTCAGGTGTTTCTTTTATGCAGTGTAACCTTAAGTGGCAGGTAACCAAGTTTGCTGAGATGAATAAAGTTTGCATGCTGAAATTCCTGACTTGACTTTTACGTTTGAGGTGTGTGTGTGTGTGTGTGTGTGTGTGTGTGTGTGTGTGTGTGTGTGTGTGTGTGTGTATTTTTATTTATTTATTTTTCGTCTTTTAACATAAATAAAGTTGCGACAAGCTAGAGAAGAAACTGACCTTCACCCCACGATTAGAAAAATCTTCTCTCTCTAGTGATGAAGGAATAAACTTTACTGAATTTTTATTTTTGTTAAGATCTTTAGGTGAGGATGTATTCACTATTTACACACACACACACACACACACACACGTAGTTACTGAAGGTGTAAACTCCTGACGCAGATCCTGAAGGTATAAAGATCAAACCATAACATCACAGCCTAATTATTACCTGTAAACACCTTGATTCTCTAGTAGGAATGGAAGGTGAAAATGATAACAGGATTCCAATTAACAACGGAGGAATAGGGTGAAATATTCTCTCACTGATGTTCTCTATAATATTCATGGATAATAGGATAGAGGAATATTTAATAGACGTTAGTGGACTATCCAAAAGAATATCCTGAGTTGAATAGTTGTGTGGCTGTGTGGTTGTGCCTCCTCTCCCCTCCCCCCCCTCCCCTCCCCTCCCCTCCCCTCCCACCAAGAGAGAAAAAGCCCTCAGATTCCGTTGGTGGAGGAAGGAAGGAAGGAAGGCCATGTAACTTGGTGGTTTTGTCGAGATATACCCAACTTTTCCCAGAAGCTCTTGAGATATCGGCGGCAGTGTGTACACATCCACCGTGGTACTGGGAGCAAAGTCAAAGTTGTGAGTGAGGGACAAACAGAAAGGTCGATAGCGCAAGTTTCTGGTCAGACGGTGAAGTTAGTGTTTGAGGATGTGTCTTTCATGGTCGTGTGGGTGAAATGGGTCCTTAGTCTTGATAAGCCTCAATCCTAACCTAACCTAACCTAACCTAACCTAATCTAACCTAACCTGTTGTTGTTTTTGGAATGGTTTTAATTACTCTTCAGGGGTCTAAAGAGCCTTGGATTACTGCCCACTGATCCTGCCTTCTACACAACACACTTCACTGTGGTATAGATGAATGAGGTAGGGAAGATGGTGGGAAGAAGAGGAGGTGGAAGAGGAGGATGAGAAGGAAGAGGAGATAGTGGGAAGAAGAGGGGGTGGGAGGAGGAGGAGGAGAGGGTGGGAAGAGGAGGGGTTCAGGAGGAAGATGAAGAGGTCGAAGAGGTGGTGGGAGGAGAGGGAAGGAAGAGGAGGAGGACGGGTTGCAGGAGGGGTGGGAGGAGGAGGAGGAGGAGGAAGAAGAAGAGGAGGAGGAGGAGGAGGAGGAGGAGGAGGAGGAGTAGGAGGAGGAGGGGAAGAAGGATCACTCTTGGCTAATGTATGTTGGCAAGTTCTCAGGAGTTGAGTAAAAAGTAATAGTGGACAGCGAAAGTTTGAAAAGGTTTTTAAAGGTATTTCGGTTAGTTTGGCGTACATTTCTTTACGACTACGGGACGAATATAATCATTTTGGTGTGTGTGTGTGTGTGTGTGTGTGTGTGTGTGTGTGTGTGTGTGTGTGTGCGCGTGTTAAGAGGTCCAAAACAAAAAAGCATCCCGACCTTTCTGAACTTCCTGTTGTGGTCTTCGGTAAGTAGTACTCTCAAGGGGGCTCGGTCGGCTACCACACCCTCTTGGTCAGCTAACTTTCCTCTCTCTTAATCCCTGTCGTGTGATTCCGTTTAAAGTTTGTCTGAGAGTTAATAGGCATATGGAGATAGGTAGTGTGGCCAATGAGAGATGTGGAGATAGGTAATGGTGTAGCCTATGAGATAAATGGTGTGGGTGGAGGCAGTGCGGATGACATGGATGGAAGTCGCGGATTAGAATGGATTGAAGGTTAAAGTATGGATGTGGAACTGTGGAAGACGTGAGGTGGAGGTGAAGGATGAGGCAGACGGAACTGGACAAGGAGAGGCGATAAAACACTGCAGGTAGGAGGAGGAGCAGGAGGAAGGGGAGGAGGAGTATGAAGAGAGGAAGGGGGAGGGGGAGGGAGAGGAGGAGGGAGAGGAGTAAAGGAGGGGGCGGAGGAGGAGTAGGAAGAGGAGGAGGAAGGAGACAGGAAGCATTAAGAATGTAAGCTGGAGAGGGCAGAGGAGGAGGAGGAGGTAGGAAAAATTTGAGTTGTGAGACTGAGAGGGTGAGGAGGTGGAGGAGGAGGTGGAGGAGGGGGAGGAGGAGCGGGAGAGGTCATGGAGAAGATAAAAGAGGAGGAGGAGAGTCATGGAGAAGGTGAAAGGTGATGAGAAGAATAAGGCAGAGAAGAAGAAAGGGAAGAAGGAGGAGGAGGAGGAAGAAGAAGAAGAATTAGATGTGAAGAGAAGGGGAAAAGAGACGAGCAGGGAGGTTACCAGGAGAAGACGAAGGAGGAGAAGGAGGAGGAAGAAGATAAAGTAGATTCATATGGAGGAGTACGAGTAGAAGGAGGAGGAGGAGGAGAATGAGAAGACGGAGAATGGCGGGAAATAGGAGGAGGAGAACACGAGAGACAGGAAGAATTAGGAGGAGTATAAGCTCGAGAAGATCAAGTACGGATCCTGGTCATTAACCTTAGTCAGGAGGAGGAGGAGGAGGAGGATGAAGAGGGATGAGGAGAAGGAAGAAGGGGGGTGAAGGGATGGGGATGGGGAGAGAGAGGAAGGAGGATGAAGGGATGGGGAGAGGGAGGAAGTAGGATGAATAGGGAGAGGGGGGAGGAGGAGAGGGTCACTGCAACGACTCAAGAGGCGGAGGGAGCTGGAAGAAGAGGGATGAGGAGAGGGAGGAAGGAGGATAAAGAGGGATAGGGAGAGAGAGGGAAGGAATTAGGAGAGGGTCATTGCAGCGCCTCAAGGACTAGTGACATCAATGACTGTCAAGGAGAAGGACACCCCAGTCGTAGCCGCCATGATCTGCACCATCCTTCAGCTGGGCACACGGATCTTCTCCCAGATAATTGCCTTCAGTGTTTCTCAGAATATTTTGACTTAGTTTCCCCTCCGTCTTTCGATCTTTATTACCGTTTTCTTTATTTATATTATTTCATTATTGGTTTATTCTGATTTTGTTGTGATATGTTTATTGTTTTGTCTCATATTTCTATTTATTTTGAGGTAATTTGGTTTAGTCATATCTTTACTGTCGCATCATTTTGTATACGTAAAATGTACAAAGATAAATTACACTCTTAGTAAATACCTGAAGGCTTGTGTATATATATATATTAGCTCAGCGATTCCTTCTCTGGCCCAACAAAAGACGATTGTCCTTGACGTCTTGCCTCCACCTGGTCTCTTATACCTGCTAATGAAGGATGATCCACCTGGGCCCCCCACACACTCTTCTTCCCTTTGCATCAGTAGTATTTACGGGTTGCTGGTCTCATTGGGCCCCAGTCTTAATAAGCCCCATTACTCCTGGGTTCTATATAACTTAACCATTACAGCTATGACCCATTATGATGAGGTTAAGTTAGGGGCCCAAGTAGTATTAGGACCTATTAGTACTGAGGGCCTAGTTGAACACTTACCATAGAAAAGTAATTTAACGTATATAGTTTATAAATATTTGCATGGAAACCTAACGTAACGTAACCTAACGCAACCTAACGTAACCTAACGTAACGTAACCTAACGTAACCTAACGCAACCTAACGCAACCTAACGTAACCTAACGTAACGCAACCTAACGCAACCTAACGTAACCTAACGTAACGTAACCTAACGCAACCTAACGCAACCTAACGCAACCTAACCTAATCCATGCAGTACCGTAATAGACACTCAACATTAATCCTATGCCCTTGACTCCACGCCATTGTTACCTTATAAAGAGCACCTGTTATCTCATCCACAATTAGTACAGGTACAGATTATCCTACAAAACACAGAAACAACATTTTATTAAGGAATTCTGATGTTATTTCTCTTCTGTTAGTTAAGGTGTGTTTAAATATGAATGTTTTTATTTGTTTATTCATTTTTCAATTACTTATTGTTTCTGTTTATTAAAAGTATTGATTTATGCGTTATTTATGAGAGTTGGATTATTATATTTGTGTTATTGCTAGTGTGTATGTATGTAAGTATGTATGTGGTGCAATGTTCAGCATGTTCGCCTCGCAAGCGAGCGGACCCGTGTTCGATCCCCGGGCAGGGTGAAACTATGGGCAAGTTTCTTTACGCCATTCGCCTCTGTCTACCCAGCAGTAATTGGGAACCTGGATTTTAATCGATTTGTGGATCGTGTTCCGGGGTAATGGTTAGCCAGTGTAGTTGCCGAGTTGTCCGTTCTTCTCGGACTATTCCTTGACACTGGGTCATGCAGCTCGTTAACTTAGGGTGTGGTTGTTGTGTTGGCGACAGCTTCTACACCTTAAACAAATTCACGCCTAGGTGGCCCTTGGGCCGGCCATCCTCGTTACACGAGGGACAACCATTATTATGTATGTATGTATGAGCATGAAGGATTACAGAGAGGAAGAGGAGAAGGAAAATGAAGTAGGAAAACTGAATGGAATATACAGGAGGAGGAATACATAAGATGATAGAGGGAATTAAGGTGAAAAGATAGAGGTGGGAAGCAGAGGGCGAAAAAGGGAGAGGACAGGACGTGAGAAGTTTGAGAAATGGGGAAAGGGAGAGAGGATAGGGGATAGGGGGAGTAAACAAGAGATAGAAGAAGAATGATGAGGAGGAAGAAAGAGAAGAAGAAGGAGGAGGAGGAGGAAGAAGAGAAGAAGAAGAAGGGAGGAGATGAAGGAAGAAAAGAAGAAGAAGAAGAAGAAGAAGAATATATAGTTAAAGGCATGATGTGATAAATTAATAGAAGAAAGAGAAGGGAGGATAAGAGGAAAGAAAAAAAGAGCAAGAGAAAGGCGAAGAAAATGATAAGACGAAGAAAAATAGACTGTAAAAAGAAGACAGACACTGAACAACACGTCAATAAGCCACAGGAAAAATATGTAACACAAAAAACACCAAAAAAAAAGAAAAAATACAGATCCGAAGTAATTTTTTCAGCCTCACTAAAACATGGTGACCTGTTGCAAACGCTGGTATGAAAAATGACCGTCACAATGCAACCCTGTGAAGATTTTTGCTTTGTGAAGACTGGAGAAGTATGTTGGATATTTTACCCTGCCGTGTATTGCATAAGCGTGTAATTCTTTTCTTCGTTTTCTCATTTTTTTTGTGATTTTGTTGCAGTTGTGGATCTTTGTGTGTAATAATAATAATAATAATAATAATAATAATTAACGGTTTATTGAAAGAGCTTGGCAGCCAGAAGGCTAAAAATATACAGTTACATATTTGGGGAATGGGTTACGAATTACAAATAATATACAAGTAACATAAGTGACACAAGTAAGACATATAATAACTAGATGGGGAAAGGCTCAAACTACAGTTCATTTCAACATAGTGACAGTGTAAGGAGCAGTGTTTACTGGGAGTGAATACACTGATTTATTACAAGTTATTGATAATTTTTACAATGGTTGGGACTGGGCTGTTCTTATAGCGATCAGTTCGTGCACGTATGGGCTGGATGCGGTTGTGGTGTCGAACAGCAATTCTCGGACAAGGGATCTCAGGTGGTAGTAGGAGCCGGTGTCGGGGATGTGTGTGTGTGTGTGTGTGTGTGTGCATTAACATTCGATTCAAAAAAGTATCTTCACCATTTCGTGCGAGATAATATGACACAACGGACGATGGATTTTGAAAACCTTACCAAGACAACAGGAGTCGCAGTGTTCATATTGAAATTTATCGACCCCTCATCTGTATCACACACCCATCTGTACCTCACACACCCATCTGTACCTCACACACCCATCTGTACCTCACACACCCATCTGTACCTCACACACCCATCTGTACCTCACACACCCATCTGTACCTCACACACCCATCTGTACCTCACACAACCATCTGTACCTCACACACACCCATCTGTACCTCACACACCCATCTGTACCTCACACACACCCATCTGTACCTCACACACCCATCTGTACCTCACACACCCATCTGTACCACACACACCCATCTGTACCTCACACACCCATCTGTACCTCACACACTCAGCTGGGGCCATCAGGTTCTGGTCAACTCAGGGTGTTCCCAGATGACAACAAACCACTGCCAACACCCCTCCTGGAACGAGTCCGGCTCAGCAAGGTCCTTCCTAATGGTGATTGGCAATTCTGAAACTTTTACCAAGGTTATAGCTTTTCTAGTCCTCTGCTTCCCTTTATTCTTCTCCTTCTTCTTCTTCTTCTTCTTCTCCTTCTCCTTCTTCCTCCTTCATTCTTCTCACCCAGGCGGAAGTGGACAGAGACAAAGAGAGAGGAAAGGAAAGGTAGGGAAAAGAGAGACGAGAAAAAACTGTTTGAGGAAAGTTGTTTGAGATTTACCTCACTGAGAGGAGACTAGGAGAAAATGTTGTCTCTTGTCAGACTCTCTTTGTACTGTGTGTGTGTGTGTGTGTGTGTGTGTATGTGTGTGTGTGTGTGTGTGTGTGTGTGTGTGTGTGTGTGTGTGTGTGTGCGTTTTTTAATTCCACACTTGTTAATTTTTACTGCATATTTTCAACTGCTCATTTTTATTCCCGTCATATATTACTCTCACTAAAATATATCTGTCAGCTGTTAAAAAAAAGCCAACTAAACAAAATTTTATCCCGAAAACATCATGAATTTACTCTTTGAAAAGAAAACAAACACAGTCAGAAATATTCAGTTTTTTATATATATATATTCGCCGCCATGTTTTAAAAATTACTGCACGTGTGCTGTTTCATATCTAGAATATATAGCCCGTGAAATATTACTGTTATGTTTTTTTGTAAATACGTATGAATGTATGAGGTATTTTACATTTAGTAAAATACTGCTGCTCGGTTCACTGCCAGTTTTTCATGTCAAACTCACGGGGAGCATCATGAGTTATATGGCAACGATAATAATATTTTAGATGAAAATTTGAAACCCAGTAATTTATATATACTTTTATATACAATTTATATATACATTTATATACAAAACACACTAAATAAGGAAACATTGTCGATTTAAACTTTAAAACACTAATGACGTTTTTACTATAAAGGGATAACTATTATATAAGACTAAGTTATTGGAGGTTAAATTCGGTTAGGTTAGGTTTTCTACATAATTTTCCTTATTTATGAATTAGTTTGAAATGTGTCTGTGTGTTTCATGTGCACAATTACATGTATGTTTGTTGTGTGAAAATTTCTGCATTTTCCCGCGCGCTTGTGTGTGTGTGTGTGTGTGTGTGTGTCTACATACACACATACACAAAATCTTCAGCAACAGTCTCCTTAAAGTTCGATGCCGTTACTCCGCGAGACTCACAAAAGGCGACACACACAAACACCATCCAATCACAGCGGCGAAGATCACACACGGCCATAAACTGCGGTCCTGTTTAAGAAAGTCGATCCCCTCGTCCCGTCTTCCTCCTCAACAGAAAACGGTTGTTGGTTATAGAAGGGTAGGGGTAACTTCCTTAGTCTCTTCCGCTTCCTTGTTAAAAAAAACGATGGCAGGTCAGAAGGTAACTTTTTTGTTCCAGTGGTTTCTTCCTCATCAACTGAAATAGTGGAAGATTGATGAAGGTGGAGGAAGAGGGTAGGTGGGAGAGGGAGGAGGAGGTGGAGGTGGAAGGGGAATGAAGGAGGAAAAGGGGAGAGGGGAGAGGGGAGAGGGGGAGGAAGTCTTTCTTAATCCCGCCCTCCTCCTCAATGAAAATCGATAGAAGACTTTGACATGACATCAATAGTCACACATCCTCGTTAACAGAAAATGGCGGTAGGTTAGTGAAGTGACATCTCTAGTTTTATTCTTTTCATAATCAGAAAATGACAAAAAATGGCAAAATGGCAGATCATATGTCCCTGTCCTTCTAAGAGGAAAGTGGTAAGGGGGCCAGGGGAACAAGGGGACAGGGACGAGGGAGACAAGTGGGGTTAACTTCCCTAAGAAAACTTCATCCCATTTTCATTATCAACAGAAAACGACTTGAGTCAAGGGGTGATGACCTCTATTGACCCGCTCCCTCACACCTCCCCCTCCCCCCCAAAAAAATAATATAACCATTGTGAAAAATCGAAAGGAAGAACAAGGACTCAGGCATTTAAACGTAGGAGGGCCATGTTTTGAGACAGTGGCACGGGATGGGCGGTCGTAAATCTCCGTGATGGCAGCAAGTGAACGAGCCCAGCCTAACTCGTAACTCTGGGCAACACACCAGCGAAACGCCTCTTTTAAAGTTGCCTTTTCTGTGAGGGGTGTATAGAAACTGTGGAAGAGGTCTTAGTGGGAGGGAAAAGGGAGGTGGTGGATGTCATGGAAGAGGGAAGAGAGAGAGAGGGGGGGGGGGAATTATGAGAGGAGAAAAAATGAAGGTTATAGTTTTAGTAAGGGAAGGGATGATGTCTGTGGAAGGGTTAATGGAAGGGAGATATGGGTTTATAAGGAGGACGGAAGCTTGTGGGAGGGGTAGACGATGAGAAAGGTAAGGATGAAGAAGAATAATAATGAGGAAAGAGAACGGGTGAAAGGGGTTAGATGAGGAAAGAAAACCTGTGGAATGGGGAAGAGGAAGATAAGTGAATCAATTAGTGAGGGGGAAAGAAGACGGAAGGGGAGATAGTAAGTGAAATGGAAGGAAAACTTGATGGGGAAAAAAGGAAGTAAGGGGGAGATGGAGGGAATGAGGTGAAACATGTAAATGAGAGGGAGAAGGGAAGAGAGAAGCTATAGAAGGAGGTCAATAAAGGTACAGAATGGGACGAGGAAGAGGGGAAAACACATAAAACTAGGAGTGGGAAGATGCAGCGAGAAGGAAAAGACAGACAGACAGACAGACAGACAGGCAGACAGAGATTATAGTCAAGAAAGCTCGTTACAGTAAGCTTTTTCAGTAATGGATACAGTTAGACATTACAGCAAAAAAGTTACAAAATAAAGACTATCCATCGAAAATTCTAATAAAATTACCGCAATTGAATATTAATGAATCAAATTAATTAAAATTGAACTTTTATCGTTCACTTCCCTGATCACATTCACCCAGGTGTAAAAAAGAACGATAATTTAATGAATATTCTTCCCCCTTGTGTCACATTGGGTGAGAATCGTTCTAATTTGTTCAAGAGGAAGTTTTCAATTTTATGTGTTGAATCTCATCTCAGAGTTGCTGGGAGAACGACTGCCACCTCCAGCCAATCTCGTTGTCCCTGTTAAAACAAACGCGAAATAGACCATATGGATTAAAGCCTGTGCTAGTGGGCCCCAGTTGTAATGGGCCCCACTTTTCATGGGCCTAAATCCTAATAGGTCTTACTGATAATAGCCTTTATTCTTAATGGGTCTTACTGCTAATGGGTCATGTTTCTAATGGATGCTATTACTGAACGTATAAATGACTAATAATACCGTGTCACATGATCTCAATATAAATAAAATAAAAATATCGGGGAAATAAAATTGACTCTATTGAACTAAATCACTTTGTCTCACTACTAAATAACAAAATCAAATAACAAATCACACAAAGTAATAACACGTAGTTGTATTGGTTGAAGTTAAGAAAAGAGAAACAGAGTAAAAATCTATTGTATTCAAGTGTACAGAAAAAATGCCTCCAGGTTGACACAGAAAATAACACTGTGTCAGAACTTTTCCACAACAACGCTGCTACACGAGGCGGCTACAAGAACAAAACAAAAGTGATACTATAACAACTACAACAACAAAAACAGTGTGATAGAATTAATATAGTTATCCCTGGAGACTCTAGGGGGTAGAGAGATTTACACGAGGACACTGACCATAACGATATCATCAATAAACAAATAATATGAAAAATCAACAATAACAACAACAACGGCATTCCCTCCCCACAAGACAAAAACAAGACAACAACATTATGAATAAGGACAAATAACCTCAATAAAACAACACAAAACAATAACAAACACAAACACAATAACAAAAACAACAACACAAAAACAAACCTGAAAAAAAGGCATCAGTATTGGAACTTAAAACAAAAGTCAACATCACGGAAGGCAACAAAAGCCTCTAAGACAGACTCAAAATATACTTTTGTTTGCTCTTAGCTTATTTTACCCGGGAGCGACAGTGAGCCCGGGGGGTAGGAGGCGTGTGGTGGGTGTGTGCATTTTGCAATATATTCCCGGGCGTTCACATGTCACTTCACTTTGCCGCAAGACGAATGTGCGAAACAGTGGTGGAAGCAGAGGGGCGTGAGAGGCTATTGGGAAGAGGAGGAGGAGGAAGAGAGAGAAGAGGGAGAAAGGAAGGATGGTTGTTAGGAGGTGGACGAGGTGAGGGGGAAGGTGGGCGTGAGATGCTATTGAGAGAGGAGGAAGAGAGAGAGAGAGAGAGAGCGGGAGGATGGATATTGAGAGGTGGACGATGGAGGGAGGGAGGTGTGGAGGTTACTGAGAAGAGGGGGAGGAGAAGAAGGGAGAGAGGAAGGAGGTTGAGAGGAGGACGAGGTGAGGAGGCATAGGAAGCTGTTGGTAGGAGGAGATAGAGAATGGAGGGAGAGAAGCTTCAGTCTGTTGGTCGGGGTGGAGGAGCAGCAGGTAGAGGATGTAGCATGAGAGCCTTCTGTGAGGAGACGGACGAGGACGAGGTGCAGGAGGAGGAGGAGGAGGAAGAAGACGTAGGGAGAAGTGAGAGGTTACTGGCATTGAGAGGTTACTGGCATTAAGAGAAAATAGGGAGGAAGGTAATAGAAGGGAAGGAAGGAAATAAGTAAGGAAGAGATGAGATGCGTTAAAGGGAATCTACAAGAAATTAGAGAACGTCAAACCTAACCAACCCAACCAACCAATGCAACCCAACCCAACCAACCCAACCCAACCCAACCCAACCCACCAACAACCCAACCCAACCAACCCCCCAACCTAACCCAACTAAAGCAGCAAACCCAACCCAACCCAACCCAACACAACAACCAACCCAACCCAACCCAACCAACCCAAACAAGCCAACCCAACCCAACCCAACCCAATGCAGCCAAACCTAACCTAAACCCTCCAAAATCGATTCCAGCATTGAGTTCTAATTCACCCTCGACATTCTTACTGTGCTGTTCACCCTTACACAACAAGTTACAAGGTCGACTATGCGACATGTCAGTTAAGCTAATAAGTTCACAAGCAACTAGAATAATTAAGGGAGATATAACTGACAGAACTGATCTCGTATACCAGACCTGTGCTCATACGTGACTCTGGGTTCAGGTGTGTGGCGTTGCACATAAATGGCCCTTTGAGTGTGGAGGAAGCCAGGTCTTAATTAAGGGTCGCCGTGGTCATATAAGGTCATACAAGGTCACCGCATAATGGTTATGATCCGGGAACACCTCTAGGGAATTAATAAATACGTCGAAGGAAATAAGTATTAAGATAAATAAGGAAATATATGAGTAAATAAATAATTTGATCGAAATATGAATGAATAAATGCATAAATTGAATGAAATAGGTAAATAAAGCAATAAAATGATAGGATTTATTTTATACGAATACAAATATAATATGAATGTAATAAATAATTCAAAAGCGAATCAATTAATTAGTAAAATAAATTTGTATATAAAAACATAAATTAAGAAACAAATAAACAAGTCACTCAATCAACATAAACAATACGCCTCCTCGTGTGTGTTTGTCTCGAGCGTCCGTCAACACAAACAAGATACTCACAAACACACACAAACACAGTATTCAGAGAGGATTTACAGCATATACCATCAAATCCTTGTGAAAATAACCACCATCACAACAACAGCCTCTGAGCTACACACACACACACACACACACACACACACACACACACACACACACATACACAGAAACACACACAGAAACACACATACGTTATCCTTCATTACTAATTGCTATTGATTTACCCACTCGGAAACCAGGCCACATTATTAACATTATACGGTTAAGTCACATCACCTTTCAGTATCCTTAATGTTAATGTAAAGGAAAACACTCACTGGGAAATGACCATAGGATACCAGCGGCTCTTCTCATGACATAACATCACCAGGTTACACAATTCACCAAGCCGCTGCACTGGTGAGACAGAACAGGTATTCAAAGTATTGTGAACTCACTCGTATGTCGAATCGTGGTGCCAATGGTGAGGTGTAATGCCCAATCAAAGTGGCTAATCACCACTCAGGGTATATCAGCACTTGCAAAATCAGTCATGTGAAGTGAGATTCCGTGAGAAAGTTATTTGTGAATCATGTGGCTCGTCTCTCACTGACAGGTTTATGGTCCAGGCTCTGTGGTTTGGTTTACACGGCACCGCACACGGTTAAAACACACAACGAGTGACTGTTCTGATAGCTGGGTCATGTGTCGGCCAGGGAGAGGGACCAGCAGCCGGGTTATGTAGACTTGGCCTTATGTCTTCTCTCTATTCATAGTTTTGAGAAAGAATGAATTAAAGTTATGTCTCTAATGACTCAACTTAAGTAAACCAGACCACCCCTAACTTAACCCTAACCTAACTTACCCTTAACTTAACCTAATCTAACATAACGGAACGTAATATGACCCAACTTAACCGAACTTAGCGTAACTCATAACTTTCCTTGAACTTATGACCACAATTTTAAACGATCCCAAATCTTAATAGTTAGACAGATTAAATGGGTCTATTTGGACGGGATCATTTTACCTGCAGCCGACTGTTCCACCATCATGTTATATTTGTTTGTACAGGAAATCACGGTCACTCTTGTCTAATCTAATTTGCGTTTGAATGAGCTGACAACAACAACAACAACAACAACTACAATAATAATAATAATAATAATAATAATAATAATAATAATAATAATAATAATAATAATAATAACACTGTAATAACTCCTTGCCCCCAATTGAGTGAGGTTGGCCCCTATATGACCTGCAATCTTGGGACTCATTTAAATTTAAAAAGCTTCTAAAACTTGACATTTTTCACCATATTCGTCCCATCTCTCCTCCTTGCAGCTGCTCTGCCATTGCAAAAAGCAATTTCCGTCTTCCTATTGAATATTGCGCCCAAATTTAAGGAGAAATCTTTCCATAATCTTTCTCGACAAAATCTAGGCTAGAGCGATATTCCTCATCACTGGTGCAATACTGGTAACCTTTGTCGTTCTCAAATATGTCGTTTATAATCCTGTAGTTTCTCAATTTCCTTCTATTCTTGTGATCAAAACCTCAGTGAGATTTCGAAATTCTCATTGTACACAAACGCTACACAAGATTACATTGTTAATAAGAAAGACAATGAAGGTGATAAAGAGTTAATCTGAAAATAAGTAGATGATAATTGGCACATAAGAGTCGCAGGGGAATAACAGTGTAATCGGAAAACAGATCCAATTCGCATATCGATATTATATACCTGCGTTAAGAGCTCTATGAATGCCAACCCTGACACTGAGAAAACTAAACAAGCTTAGGACTAATTCTTGGTGATTCGTGTTTAGTAATTGCCTTTCCTGGGTGATTGACTTGATTGTTTGAGGTAAATACTATCCCTTTACCTGGTATGTCTCCCCACTCCCTGTTCTCCCCACTTCCTGTACTCCCCACTCCCTGTTCTACCCACGCCCTCTCCTCCCCACTTCCTATTCTCTCCACTATATAGTCCATCTTGAGTCCACATAAGTTATATCTTGTTCACGAATATCTCATAACAACTCACACAGGCTAGAATACACTACTGTACTGATTACCGTCTCACCAGCGCCACCCGGATATGAAAACCAGGCGCCTTTCTCCAAGCTTCACATAACCAACACAAATATGTAAATAAGAACACAAACTCATATTATCCTAAGACAAATAAACATCGCTAGTAACGGAGAAACACTATAGCTTGTAATGTAAAATAATGGTAAGGTTGCTGTGATGTTAACGTCGAACCTTATTTGCATATGAGACTGTTGTTTATATGCGATACAAATTCTCGTGTGGTGAGGGAACAGTGAATCGAAAATGAGCATCAGAACGTATACTCAGATATATCAGTACTAATATGGTTTTAGGCAGTAAATATAGCTATAGTGAGTGTTGTGGTATTGTTATCATAGTATATGTCAACAGATTCATAGTTTAATAATAAATATCAACACACGTAAATAATATGATTGTACTTAATGACGAATAAGAGTAAACAAAGTTATTCTAGTCTTTATTGTAATGGTTAAGCCTTAGTTAAGATAATGTAAACAATGAGTATGGAGTCTGCATGTATAGGGATCAGTTTGCTATATAATCGTCTCAAATGTAAGGAATATTTATAGCTGAAAGGAGTGTTGTCGTATAGCTAGATTTAATGTCTCTAAAAGTTAGGCTTTCATGTCTGTAAAAAGCTAGGAGTATTGTCTTCTGAAGCTAGATTTATGCCTTCAAAAGCTACATTCATAACTGTAAAAGCTGTATTAATGTGACTCAAAAAGTGAATTATGGTGATTTCTGTAAGATATAGTGCTCAGTGTTACACCATCACTCTTTATATCATCACAAATGCACCATAAAACGACATGGTCGACACATGGTCACACCCTCCTACAAAACTCTCTCAATCACACAGCTAATCTACCCACTGAGCTCTATGGAGATATTAATTCGTCATATATCCAAAAGATCTCCTTGATTACTCAGTATCAGGTAGACTGTTTTTTGAGATAAGAGAGACAGAGATAGACAGAAACCTTCATCTAGTCACCCAAGAGAGAGAGAGAGAGAGAGATAGAAGCTTTCATCTCGTCACCCAAACAGAGAGACGGCAAGAGAGAGTTTCATAATCAAAACATTCACAGGACACAAAAAACTGTTAGCTGTAAAGGGGACACAGCGAGCATCCCTTTATGAACGTTCACAGCTGCAGGGAATTAAAGTAAATCATAATGGCAGAGACTCAGAATGGCTCAAGAGGGAGAGACTCTTCAAAGGCTAGCACCGAGGGTTATCATCTAGGGAGACTTTACCAGTGTGGGAATAACAAAAGATGACTCATCTACCCCTGTGTGTGTGTGTGTGTGTGTGTGTGTGTGTGTGTGTGTGTGTGTGTGTGTGTGTGTGAAAGTGAAGCCTCCATATTGCTAGTCAGATATCAGATTATATTCCTTCATATTTGCTAGTTCGTTGAGTACTTGTTAGTAGTCGTAAAATAAGTTAAACAGCCGTATATTAATGTGTCTTTTAATATACAACCTATACTACCTATACAAGTGTTTTTACTTGACTACACCTGACTACATAGCTTTAATTTAATTATTTGTTCCTTCATTTTCACAGAAAACAAAATTCCCTTGACTCTTACGCTACACTTATCGACCAAAATGTAAATTCGCAACGTTGGTGGGGAAAAATTCTAATAAAACTCTGCAAACACGTTCCTAATTCCGAAATTCTTGGGAATCTGTTAGCATTTTTATGATCTCATTCTGAATAAAAAAAAAGTTGGTGTTTTCTCTGAGGAGCAATTTTTACTTACAATTTATGGCCGCGAATGAGTCCTACTTTTCCATATTTGAATTTTGGCGATTTTTGGGGCCATTTTTTTGCGAAATATGAAAACAAGAAAAAAAAATACAATTAGTTGAGGATTCATCTTTTTGTGTGTATTTTGAGATTAAGTGAATGGTAGTGTCTGTATGTAAGTCTTAACCAGGTCAAAATCCATGTCAAAAAATGTTGTTAAGGTATTCACTTTTAATTTATCATTCTGGCTGAGTAAACAAAATCAATTTCACCTGTAAGTGAGCCACATTCAAAGTCGTTTGGCCAATCACATCGCAGTATTCTTTCCCACGAGTGTATAAGCCAATCATAAAACACTTATTAACTTTGTTCTTCTGTTTTCTGTAAAGTTGAAATAAGGAAATAAGGAAATAATAAGATAAACAGTAAAATGAGTGAAGTAGTGAAAAGTAGATGATAATAATAACAATACGTTTTAAAAGGTATGTATGGGTGTATGTATGTATGTATGTATGTGTGTATGTATGTATGTATGTATGTATGTATGTATGTAACCCTTGTCACTTCACTCTCTCCTAGATGTCTCCCTTCAACCTTGTAGTGTTAGAATCCACAACTTAATCGGTAAAGACCCCCCAAAAAGTTTAAGATCCGCAGAGTCTCAGGAACACAAGTAATTACGAAGGTTTGCTGGTGATAAACTTTTTATAAAACTTTACTTTTACTGTGATGAGTTTGTCAGCGCCCTAATATATAAATTATATTCTTAGTGTGAGTGGAGATTATATTTGTTGTTGGTTCGAGTTATAAGCCAAATGTCTTTATGTGTGTGTGTGTGTGTGTGTGTGTGTGTGTGTGTGTGTGTGTGTCTGACTGGCTATATATACCTGTGTTGTTTTTCTGCTGAATTGTACCATAAGATAATAACGTGTTGGTTCATCTCTCTGGTGATACAAAGGTCATCCAGGTGTTGTCGACTCACCTGTCTTCAGCGTACAACATTATCTCTCCCTTGTTTAATGATCCTTCTTCACCTGTGACATTTGTATCAGGTAAACAAATGGCATCAAAGAACAGGTATTAAATAACAGGTGTGGTTGTTTATGTTGTTTATCAATATAAAGTATCTAGCAGGGGTGTTAATAATTTATCTCTGTGAAAAGTTAAATAAGGAAGAATATTTTTAATTGTGTGAAATAAAGAAGAGTAAGAGATAATTTGTTAACATTATATAGTCAAAGTAAGACGATTAATTAAGCTGAAACTTTTAATATGCAAAGAGAATTTTTCACTGTCAAGAACCTAACATGAAAGAGACTTCATCACCACGTAATGTATAAAACGTCTTGAGAATCTCCCCACTGTGAGATACTCAACAGGTAAAGAGTAAAGGCTTTATGACCTACCTCCTCTCTCAGTAATATTTCATCACCTGCGACGCTCTCTTGACGAAGCACAGCACTATAAAAAAATGTCATTTCATCTTTCAAAAACCTTTCCTTGGAATACGAGGAGGAACAACAGGCCTGCTCCTTTGCCAGAGAGTTTCGTCAACAAAGCGGAGAGGGTTACGAGCGAGGCAAGCGAAGAGAAAATACCATATTTCTCGCTCTTCGCTGCTACTACTGTACTTTACTGCCTCTCCTTCATATAAAGAATGGAAACTGCGCTGGTGTTTACCCCCCGGCTCGTGTTGGTAACGTGTGTGTTAATATCGTATCTTCCTGGCTTTCTATTACTACTGTCTCACGTGGGATGGTTGACGTCTGCGCCAGGCTATTGTAAAATGGTCTTTTTTTATAGTGCAGTGTGTGCTGGGGTCGACTGGTAGATGGCCGCTTCTCGGTTCCCCCACCCAAGAGATAATGCTTCCACCTCACCCCCACCTACACCACTGTCGCCTCCAGCACCCTCCCATCTTTACCACTGTCACCTCCAGCATTCCCCACCAACACCACTGTCGCTTCCAGCACCCCCACCTACACCACTGTCGCCTCCAGCACCCCCCACCCACACCACTGTCGCCTCCAGCACCCTCCCATCTTTACCACTGTCGCCTCCAGTACTCCCCACCAACACCACTGTCGCCTCCAGCACCCCACCTACACCACTGTCGCCTCCAGCACCCCCACCTACACCACCGTCGCCTCCAGCACCCCCCCCACCACTGTCGCCCAGCACCCCCACCTACACCACTGTCGCCTCCAGCACCCCCACCCACACCACACTGTCGCCTCCAGCCCCACCACCTACCCCCCCACCACTGTCGCCTCCAGCACCCCCCACCTACACCACGTCGCCTCCAGCACCCCCCCACACTACTGTCGCCTCCAGCACCCCACTACTGTCGCCTCCAGCACCCCCACCTACACCACTGTCGCTCCAGCACCCCCACCCACACCACTGTCGCCTCCAGCACCCCACCTACACTACTGTCGCCTCCAGCACCCCACACTACTGTCGCCTCCAGCACCCCCCACCTACACCACTGTCGCTCCAGCACCCCCACCTACACCTTGTCGCCCAGCACCCCACCCCACACACAGCCACCCCCAGCAACACCACCACCCACCCACACCGCCACCCACCCACACCGCCACCCGTAAACGTCCACGCACATACACACTCACCCCAATTTACAACGTGTGTATTAAACTCTTATGAAATAGTTGTTGTACAATATTTCTCGGCTTATTAAAAACTCGGGCACAGGGTTTATAAATAATGTCTGCCACACAGCTTGACGGTAAGGTTCTTAAGATCTCCTCAGGAATGTTTAGTGTTACATGTGACTTTCGGATTTATGTATGTAATGTTCCTTTAACTGAGACCCTTGTAACAACAACAACAACAACAACAATAACAATAACAATAATAATAATCATAATAATAATAATAATAATAATAATAACTGGCCAACGTAATCACTGTACTATATAATAAGTTGTCACAAACATCAAAGTTAGCTCGATCCTGTTTTGGGAATCTGTGTGTGTGTGTGTGTGTGTGTGTGTGTGTGTGTGTGTGTGTGTGTGTGTGTGTGTGTGTGTGTGTGTGTGTGTGTGTGTGTGTGTGTGTGTGTGTGTGTGTGAGTGAGTGAGTGTGTGTGTGTGTATATGTGTGTGTGTGTACATATGTTTATGGGCGTAAAAATTAGTGTTGTGCCAACTCTGAACTCGTGAA
Source organism: Homarus americanus (assembly GCF_018991925.1). Taxonomy (NCBI): domain Eukaryota; kingdom Metazoa; phylum Arthropoda; class Malacostraca; order Decapoda; family Nephropidae; genus Homarus; species Homarus americanus. Next base: position 204,911 of record NW_024750825.1, read on the forward strand.
TTTAAACTTGGACAAAAATTAATGTGTGCTGGGAGATAAACGTCTCTCTAACACATAAGAATTGTTGGTATATGTATAGGTTAGGACCAGTGTTGACATGACGCTGATTTTTAAGCTCATAACACACACACACACACACACACACACACACACACACACACACACACACACACACACACACACACACACACACACACACACACACACACACACATCCAACTCCCTCCCCCACTGCCTTCCTACCTCCCCCTTCATCTTCAATCCATCCCAGAATTCAAATATCGTTTCAAAGGAGCCAAGAGCCAGCCAAATATCGTTGCAGGGGAGCCAAGACTAGCCAAATATCGTTGCAGGGGAACCAAGACTAGCCAAATATCGTTGCAGGGGAGCCAAGACTAGCCAAATGTTGCCACAATATATCGGTTTCCAATACTATAATAACGCCCTCCTCTTTCACTTCATTTAGTAAGACGTATTCCCGCGTCAGAGTGGAATATACCCCTGATTTTCTTTTTATTTCGTCCCTTGGGAAGACATTGTTCAGAGGAGAGAGAGAGAGAGAGAGAGAGAGAGAGAGAGAGAGAGAGAGAGAGACGCTAAAAAAAATAAAAAACAAAGCGAGTCGAAATATTGAATTACTTTGCCTTTGGGAGTCAGGGGGAGAGAAGGGAGAAGGAGGGAGGGAAGGAAGGAAGATCTGGCATCATCGTGAAGGAGAGAGGGGCTGAAGGAGGTAGGTAGGGAGGGAAGGAAGGGAGGTCTGGCATCAGGGGAAGGAGGGAGGAAGGGAGGGAAGGAGGAAGGGAAGGAGGAAGAGAAGGAAGGGGGTAGGTAGGTTGGTAGGTAGGAAGGGGCAGCTGCAACCTCCGTCTTGAAGCTACACGAGATGAGAAAAAATGTGGTTTGCTGTATTCCTCAGAGACTCAGATGATGCTGTGGGCTGGCTGAGTGAGTGGGAGGCTGGGAGAGGGATGAGAGGGGAGTATGGAGGGGTGGGAGAGAGATGAGAGGGAAGGATGGAGAGTTGGGAGAAGGATAAGATGGGAGATCGGAGGATTGGGAATGAGTGGGAGGGAAGAGGGAGGATTGGGAATGAGTGGGGAGAAAAGGTGGAGGTTGGGGATGAGTGGGGGGTGGATGAGGGAAGTGCATGAGAGAGATGGATGAAGAGGGTGAGGGAGGTGGATGAGGAGGATGTGAGTCAGGTGGGTGAGATGGAAAGGTTATGAGGCCACGTTTAAATAAATGAAATATCGTTTAATTAATGTATCTGTGAAGACTAGAATATAAGGCGTTAATTGTACATGAAGAGAAAATTGATATACCAAAATGTGAACTGAGAGAGAGAGAGAGAGAGAGAGAGAGAGAGAGAGAGAGAGAGAGAGAGAGATAATAATAATAATAATAAAAGGTGGAGAGATGAATCGAAAAAGAGTAAGAGAAATATAAAGAGACAGGGAGAGACAGATAGATAATGGAACTAAGAGAGAGAGAGAGAGAGAGAAAGATAGAGAGTAAGAGAGAGAGAGAGAGAAATAACAATTGCAAGTGTGCCAGATTCCAGACTAAAATTTTCCCCGGGGAAGAGAGAAAGAAAAATTATGAAGAAAAATCTGCTTTAAAGTGAGATTGTGGAAGGAAATTTATAAGAGAATGAAATGAATTGAGTCTCTCCGTCACACAGAACAGTCACCTAAATTTGGGAGAGAATTTTATCCACGGTTTTAAGCGGCGAGCAGGAACCAGCTTAGAGTCCTGCGCTGCCTCCTCTCACACCTTCTTGATCATTGTGTAGAATAACCTAACCGAACCTAACCTCCTAGCCTAACCTACCCTCCTAACCTAACCTAACCTCCTAGCCTCACCATGCCTCTGAGTGCCTTCAAATGACTTATTTTACCCAATCCCTCTCCTAGTGGGTATTTCCTTGTGGGGATGTGTGTCTACTCTTTAGGATCCAGTCAGGGATATCCTTCGTTCACAGCTGATCCTGTCGTCTTCAACTTTCAATAATAATAACTATATGATTGACTCAACTAGTTAATTGATCAAAATAAACAGGTAATTCATTTGTTTATCTTAGTTGTTGTCTTTGTTCTTCCCTGTTGTTTTATCCTCCGTTTTTATTCCAGTTTTCTTTCTACTAATGTTCCGTTTTCTCTTTAAAGCATTTGTACACACCATGTAGAAGTGGACGAGGAAGAGGGGTAATTATTCATAAGAAATTATATATAAAGTTTACCAGATGCAAGAAATAATTAAATATATTTTATCATTTCTTACTAAATCTTCCATTTTCTTCATCTATAAGAAATTTTGTCCTTAATGAAATATCCCTCATAGGCCATATCAAGTACCATGGAAATCTTAACTTCACTCGAGCTAGGTGCCGACTCTTGTCAAGTGGTGTCATTTTCCAAGTCATGAGCTTAAACCTTTGACCTTTTGACTCTCAGAAGCACAGCAGCTTTAAGGGCTGTAATAATGAATGTAATGTGTAAATGTTTTAGCTCTCTCCCCGGTTCTTGAGTTATATTGTAGACGAATACAATGATATAATGAATTTGGTACATCCAGATTCTCCTACTCATGTGAGACCTTCAGTGTTCATTATATAATCATTGTGTATGTATCTTACCTTACCTGGCATCACTGTCTCACGTAGCTCTGTGGCTCGTTCTTGTACAGATTAAGCGAAGTAATACAGGTACGATAATTCCTGTGTTATGTTAGAGTAATTCCTGTGTTATGTTAGAGTAATTCCTGTGTTATGTTAGAGTAATTCCTGTGTTATGTTAGAGTAATTCCTGTGTTATGTTAGAGTAATTCCTGTGTTATGTTAGAGTAATTCCTGTGTTATGTTAGAGTAATTCCTGTGTTATGTTAGAGTAATTCCTGTGTTATGTTAGAGTAATTCCTGTGTTATGTTAGAGTAATTCCTGTGTTATGTTAGAGTAATTCCTGTGTTATGTTAGAGTAATTCCTGTGTTATGTTAGAGTAATTCCTGTGTTATGTTAGAGTAATTCCTGTGTTATGTTAGAGTAATTCCTGTGTTACGTTAGAGTAATTCCTGTGTCATGTTAGAGTAATTCTGTGTTATGTTAGAGTAATTCCTGTGTTATGTTAGAGTAATTCCTGTGTTATGTTAGAGTAATTCCTGTGTTATGTTAGAGTAATTCCTGTGTTATGTTAGAGTAATTCCTGTGTTATGTTAGAGTAATTCCTGTGTTATGTTAGAGTAATTCCTTTGTTATGTTAGAGTAATTCCTGTGTTATGTTAGAGTAATTCCTGTGTTATGTTAGAGTAATTCCTGTGTTATGTTAGAGTAATTCCTGTGTTATGTTAGATTAATTCCTGTGTTATGTTAGAGTAATTCCTATGTTATGTTAGAGTAATTCCTGTGTTATGTTAGAGTAATTCCTATGCCATGTTAGAGTAATTCCTGTGTTATGTTGGAGTAATTCCTGTGTTATGTTAGATTAAATCCTATGTTATGTTAGTTATGTGTGTTAGATAACTCAAAAGGTTTAATTATAAATCAGTAGAGGTAAATATACAGGTATGGTGGGCAGGTAGAGTGATCTCCATAAGGTAACACGACATTATCATCTTATAAGGAACTCCACCACATTTTAACCTCGCCTTCCTCATTTACGTCAACTCTACTCAACTTTTATTGCAACTTCTTGTGGAAGTCTTGTCTAAAACTTTCATGCCTTAACTTCTTAACTTTTATCCTACTTGTTTTCTCATCTTCTTTGTTAATCTTTGTCCATTCTTGATCATACAGTCAGTCAGCCTTGGTCATCATACAGTCAGGCAGCCTTGGTTATCATACAGTCAGTCTTTATCATACAGTTACTCAGTCTTGGCGATACTGTCACAGGCTTCCTCTTGTTATTCTCATTATTATTGTGGGAATGGGACAACTGGCCGCCGCCATCTGGCCGCAGCCCAACTGGCCGCCGCAGACTGGGGGTAAACTGCAAACGCCTATTTTTGCGCTCTCAAAGGTTAGGTTAGGTTAGGTTAGGTTAGGTTAGGTTGTCAACAAAAAGTTCCATATGGCGGCCAGTCGGCCGCGGCGAGTTTCCCGCGGCCAGTTGGGCTGCGGCCAAATGGCGGCGGCCAGTTGTCCTAGACCCTATTATTGTATATCACGTCAGTCTATCATGCTGCTTCTTATCAATACACACATTAGCTTTACTACTTATACCAAGAGTGCCACTGACTGAGGCGGAGTTAAGCGTAATCGTTCGACCACCAGTGATAATGTGGTGAAGAGAACCCGCCCACAGTACCTCAGATATAGACGATAGAAATAATTTTGTTACAAGTTTTATGGAAAATTATTATCTTAATCGAGAAAATATTTAGGTAAGACAGACAAACAATAATATCATATAACTATAATTTAGCCAAGTCTTGACACCTGACCCCAGAATATTGAACAAATTGTCATAAAAAAATATCACAACTGGAAACTTTAATGCACACAGATGCCAATTAGTAAACAGAGGAAGATTATAAAGCCTCCAACACTGGCCGGAACACCACAGTTTCCACATTTCCAGGACTGGGAACAGAGAACCTCGTATTACTCTCATCCGGCGAATGAGATCAGTTCCAGCGGCGAATCGTATTAGTGCCTCGGGGCCTGGAAGCACGGGCTGGAAATTTGGTCGACCCTCGGAATAATTCAGGAGACGCGGGACCCCAGAGACACCCCCCCACCCCAGAGGTGCGTCCCAGATAAATTCCAGATACAGGATTATGTTTCAGACACACGGTTCCAAGTCTAGTGTCATGTGCGTGTTCATTTTGCGGTGGACATTTTGGCCTGGAACGTCATTTAGGAATTCTGTACAGCAGCTGCACATTTCCTCCCCCTGACCCGGTACAATATACAGAGCTGGTCAGGTTACAGGAGTCACTGGGATACTCGTCTGTATTTTTAGGACATAGTTTTGTAATGTGTATTTTGCGTGAGTTTTTTCTCTCAAATATATTTATGGAAATACTGTATACGTTTTGTGCTGCAATAGTGGAATTTCAAACTGCAGCAAAACATTTTGCTCGTAGGAATGAATTATGTAAATGTCTTTTGGCACTAAGGGTTATGTTTATATTAAGATATTATATAAGGAATTAGAATAATGTACGTGTAATAATAATAATAAGAATAATAATAATAATAATAATAATAATAATAATAATAATAAACGGTTTATTAATAGAGTTGCAGCCGGTGGCTGAAAATATACAGACTTATATTAGATTTAGACATAATGATATAATATGCATTGAATACATTTACAGGGCTGTACAGTACATAAATCAGGAGTTGTTTATTATTTTAACAATAGATGGGATGGTGCTGTTCTTATATCTATCGGTGCGGGCTCTTATGGGCAGAATTTTGTTGTAGTGGCGAACTGCGCGAGTTGGGTGGGGGGCAGCAGGAGGTGGCGATGGCGAGGGTGGTGCAGTAGTCCACGGCCAAACCTTTCCAGTGCTTGGTGGTGGAGGTCACTGAGGGATGGCATTTCCAGGGTGGAGAGAGCGTTGGTGTAGCCGGAGTATTTTGCGCCGAGCATGATTCTGCAGGCCCTTTTCTGTACTTCTCTAGGTGACGTTGTTGGGTGGAGTTGAGTGTTGGGTGTGTGTATGTGTGTGTGTGTGTGTGTGTGTGTGTGTAGATAAAGCTATATAACTGGACATACCTGAGCAATCTACTGTAGAAACTGTCTTAGTGAACATACTGAAGCAACTCACCTCTGAACCTACCAATACACACAAAAGCAACATTAACTATTTTCAGCCCTACAAAAACATATGTTCGGACATGTCTTTCATGTGTCGATCTCTGAACAGTGAAAAACATGTTGTGGAAAATAAAACGCCACTTGTAGTTTGATACTTTTTAAGAACACATTCCTTTCAAAATAAATTCCGATAAATTCTATAGATTAACTCTAGAGATTCATTGATCTGTGTATCGTTGGAGAGTTTTTTCTAAATACAGTCTCTCTCTCTCTCTCTCTCTCTCTCTCTCATCATTAAAGAATATATATCAAAACACGTAACAGTAGAAGTATTTTAATAACTCATCTTAGAATATTTATATTTCAGTGAGTGAGTGAGTGAGTGAGTGAGTGAGTGGGCAGGCTTGTAAATCAGAAGAGCACATTTCAGTACCTTTAGTTAAGAGGATGATTTTGGTAAGTGCATAGTAAAGCATTATGTCAACAAGTGTCTTTCAGGATAATTTTAGTAAATACTCTTTTTTTCACAGCAACATTGAAGAAGCTGATGTCAGAGTATATCCGTTTCAGAGAGTCTGGGTGAAGATATTGTGAAGTTATAGTCCTAGCTCACCGGTAAACCAACGTACCTCACGAGGCAGGTATAATAACTTTCTTCTTCTTTTCTATTTGATTTTTTTTGTAGAATTTGTAGTTTCTTATTGTGAATGATGTAGCTTAGTCTTCGTTCAGGGTAAGTTTCTGTATGTATCTGTTTTTGTATCAGGAAATATTTTTGTTTTACTATAATTTCACTAAAAAAAAAAAGCACTAGTACCTTCGCCACTACAGCAGTGTCTAGTTGTATCTGTTTTTGTATCAGGAAATATTTTTATTTTACTATAATTTCACTAAAAAAAAAAAGCACTAGTACCATATATTTGCCACTACAGCAGTGTTAGTTATTCATAACGTTCACCGTAACCAGTACTACATTATTTACGACATGTTCACCATACTAGAACTACAACACCAGTACTACATAAATACAACACCAGTACTACATAATTACAACCACTAGACCAAAAATACTCACCACACTGTCTTTCCTTCAGGGCTCTGGGATATGTAGGGGATCAGACGGCGAAATCCCTTCCGTCCACCCTCCATTTCCTCCCGTGTCGTGGGTGTGTAGCGGACGAGACATCCTCTACCCTGTATTTTTCCTCCAGCTCGGTGGGGGTGGGGTTATGGACGGGCGAGGGGGTGGGTGTTGTGAACGGAGCGGAGGGGGGTATTATGGACGGAGGGGTGGAGGGGGTCTTATGGATGGGACGTAGAGGGATGTTATGGAAGGGGTGGGGAGGGGAATGTTCCGGAGAATTTGGTCTGAGAAATTTTATTATTGAAAAATCATCTACTAGTGTACGTTTTATTCTAATATTGATCAAAATGAATCCATCTTAAACTTATATTTTAAATCATGTCCCATTCTTCTGTTGGGTAAATTAGGGACAGAAAAATCCCTCAAAAGAAGAAAAGTAGGATTATTAGGGATGGATATTACAAGGCAAGGATAGACAACAGGTATACATATCCTCACGTACTTGGTAATACTTCATCACTTCCCATCCTCAATATGTTTGTCTCCAACCAGATCAAGACCTCTTGTGTACAGAGAAGAACTCTTGTTTACACTGGATAAAGACTGAGGACGTTAGTTGTTTGTGTTCCAGGAGCCTGCAATAGAGTAGATGACCCCTCCCACCCCTGAGGTATTCCATTACCCAGGGACATCTGTACTGGCAGTAATGACCCCGGAGACGTACCCTGGCTTCCCCTGATCGTGAGTTAATCGTCTACCCACCTGAGAAGTTTGTCTTTGACCCGCCTGTTACCAAGAGGCCAGAATATAGAGGAGTGATTTACGAGATCAAAGTCCTTCTAGTGTTTGGCTCCGGGGCATCTCAGTATCTTTGAGATACAATTAGCAGTGTGTGTCGCAAGCATGAATCCAATTACATCAGGGTGATCGTGTAGGCCTGCAGAGGGATCAGTATCGTGGGTTCAGTTTGGGCTGATTTGGTTTGGTTCAATTTAGTTAAGTTAAGGTTTAGGTCGAGTTAGTTTATTAGTTTAGTTCAGATTTGGTTACTGGAAAGTGAAGGTTAGGATAGGCTGGATTAGGTTAGAGTAGATTAGGTAACTGGTCGGTTAGGTTCGATTAGGTTCGGTTAGATTTCGGGTCAAAATGCGGTCATTAGTGGGTCTCGGTTCAGCCTACATTGTTGTGTGTTGGTGGTGGCGTGTGGCTGTCGATTTAAAGTTACTTCAGGCTATTGAGTTTGTAAACAATTGTCGATGATAAAGATTATTTTTACAGTGCTGTGTGTGTGTGTGTGTGTGTGTGTGTGTGTGTGTGTGTGTGTGTGTGTGTGTGTGTGTATCATCATCATCATGTGACTGTATCTTTCATTTGCTGGATGAAGGTCTCCTTCACCTTCCCCCTTCTCATCTTTATGTGAGTGTTGGGGGTTACAAGTTTATGTGTGTTTGTGTTCGCGCGTGTGTGTGAATGTGTGTGTTTATTACATACGTACATGTATGTGTATGTGCGTGTGGGCTTCCACGAATAGGTGCCTGTGCGAATAGAACAGAATTCCGAATCTTTATTGAATTGCAATAGAACTTTTGCAATTTGAATTGCCATTTGTTTAGAAACTTTGTCAATGGTGCAGTCACAAGCAAAATGTTTCCAATTTCTCCAGAAAATGTTGAGTCAGAACAATAACGCCGTACTTTTGTGACGTTTTGTAAATGTTGACTTTTGTGTTTTGTTGCTAATGTTGCCTTTTGTGTGGTATTCTAAATGTTGCCTTTAAGTTGTGTTGTAAATTTTGACTTCTGTGTTGTGTTACAATGTTAATTTTTGTGTTGTGTTATGTGTTGACTTTTGTGTCGTGTTATAAATATTAACTTTGGGGTTTATGTGAATCCCTTCATATCAGAACTGTGAAGGTACAGTATGTGATCGTTTTGTCTTTGTCTGTGTGTGTGTGTGTGTGCGTGTGCAAAGAATGGCCTCTATATTAAAAAATCCTTTAAATTCACAAAACAAACCCTAATTCACACACACAACAAGTGCCACACATTACACCGGCCATCATGCACCGTCAAACAAAAGCACAAAAAAAGGTCCTACATCAACCAACAGGTGTCCAATACAAGTGTTGCCAGAACTCATTGACAACACACCCCGACGATGCCTCCCCCCAAAAAAAAAGTAAAATAAAAATAAATCTGAAATCCCAGAAGTTTTCAAGTAAATAATTCATCCAGTTACGCCCCATGAATGATTAATTCTCATCTCCAACCTTAATGAAGATAGAAATTACTGCGGCTAAATAGAAATTCTAACAACAGTCTCGCTACCCATGATAGATAGACGGGTTACATGTCAACATTGTCCTCTACGGTACTACTAATCTTGCGGTCAATTATAAATGTCTGATCAGGCAGTGAATGACGTGGAGATTGACGGGTATATTCTTGATCTTAACTTAAACGTAGATTTATACATGTTTTATTCATGTTCATCTGAGGAAGAAGCTTTGAAGAAATAATGTGACCTGGATTTATTTTGGTGACTGGCTGAAGGACGAGGTAATGTTTTCATCTCTTTTAGACTCGGGAACTTGATTTAAAATTTTATGCGAAGATGTGATTAGGTTAGGTTAGGTTAGGTTACTCGTAGGTTAGGTTAGGTTAGGTTAAGAATAGGTTAAGGGTAGATTAAGTTCGGTTAAGTTACTGTTAGGTAAGATTATACTAGTGTCTGTTAAATAAGGTGGTAATTACCATGGATTATGGGTAAGTTATAGGTAAGGCTGAGTTTGGTTAATATTAGTTTAAGTTCGGGATTTGTTAATACTAGGTTAAATTAGGTAAGATTATCATTACAGTGGTTAAACTTCAGGTGAAATGAACTACAGGTGAGTGAATATTCATATGATCCTAACTTTATTATTCTACATAAACACTAAATTATGACTTGGTTGGAGAATCAGTTAACAGGTGTATAATGGTAGTTGAAGAGTTCGGCTAGATACATCAGGTGTGTGTGTGTGTGTGTGTGTGTGTGTGTGTGTGTAGACTGGTGATCGATGACGAAGTGTTTAAGGATTACCGACTGTAGTGAATGCTTCAGAAACACGGCGACTGAAATTTTAAGCACCGTCTCAGAACACCTGTTGTTATTTTAAGCACCGTCTCAGAGCTCCTGTTGTTATTTTAAGCACCGTCTCAGAGCACCTGTTGTTATTTTAAGCACCGTCTCAGAGCACCTGTTGTTATTTTAATCACCGTCTCAGAACACCTGTTGTTATTTTAAGCACCGTCTCAGAGCACCTGTTGTTATTTTAAGCACCGTCTCAGAACACCTGTTGTTATTTTAAGCATTAATGTTCAAAGACCACGTCATTTTAAAGCTCTGACCTCCTTACTTAATATTGAGTACTGTGTCTTAAGAACTCTAGATACGGTGCTCAACAATATACTAAAAGACTCCACCCACAATTCTATCAAGCAAACAACGTCACCAATACGTCATCAGACACCACTAACGTCACCAATACGTCATCAGACACCACTAACGTCACCAATACGTCATCGGACACCACTTACATCACGAATACGTCATCAAACACCACTTACGTCACCAAAACGTCATCTAACACCACTTACGTCACCAATACGTCATCAGACACCACTTACGTCACACGGCACAATAATCTCCACAGATATGGTAAAAATCCTAGAGTTTATTTTTTTATTACTAAAATGAAAATCAACCAGGTGAAATTATCTCTTGTAATAATAGTGATCTTTGTTTTTTATGGTTATTGCTTATAGGTAAACTCTCATCCCATTGTATATTCAGTGTTATTATTGGTGATCTGGATAATATTGTTAAAAGGTAAAAAAAAAAAAGTCATTAATGGGTTACGATATTGGTATGAATAAAAACAGCGAGGTACTGTTTTAGTGTTAATGAATAAGTGAGAGTTTAATGAAATATGTGTTAGGTAACTGTCTATCTGTCTGTCTGTCTGTCTGTCTGTTCATCTCCCCCTCGGCGTTCAGAGTTGTCAGCCTAAGAAATTTTCTGTAATTCCCATTTAAATTCGTAGATCAATTGTTTTAAATTAGTTGGAGGTCACAATGTTATATAAAAAAATAAACACTACATTCAACTTAAACTTATCCATGATTACTATTAACAGGTAACTAGCCAGGTAACAAGCTGTCACCTGGTATTTGTACTTTATTTAAGGTTTTTATTGCTAATTTTGTCTATATATCAAAATCTTATAAATTACTGTATTAGACTCATATATCTCTAATGCAATCATCCTTTAAGAAATGGAACTTGTTAATCTTAGATGGACATTATCACACCACGAATTTTTTCATACCTGACTTTATATCATTTTTTTTTTATTATTCTGTAGGGAACTGACCTGAGCTGAGTCCATAACTGCAGCGATTTAATGTGTTGGGTTGGATACACACATACACATACACACACACACACACACACACACGTACACACAGTGAGGGGATGTGGGATGAACGTTTGTACACTCCAACTTTAATGCCTCGGAGTCAAGATTTTCACATTATCAAAGTGTTAAGTAAATAAATGTAATATTTGGTTGGATTTCTACAGTTTATAATGGCACCTATTTTATTTTTTAGTTCATTCAGTCTCATTATTTTTCTCTATTTTCCTGTCTGTTATTCTTTCCCTGTCTGTCTGTCTGTCTGTCTGTCTGTCTGTCTGTCTGTCTGTCTGTCTGTCTGTCACTCTATCTTTAATCCATTTCCTCTATTTATTTTCTGTGTGTGTGTGTGTGTGTGTGTGTGTGTGTGTGTGTCTGTCTGTCTGTCTTTAGTCCATTTCCTCGTCTCCAGTTTTACTCTATTCTTTCCATCTCAAAGTCACTTCTCATCCATTCACTCTCTTTACTTTCATTTCCTATCTCATTTTTTTCCTTTCCACTCCCTTGTAACTGTTTCCCCTCTTTCTCATATTTTCCTTCTCTCACCCTCTCATCATTCTCTCCTCTTCCGTCTTTATCTTGGTATCCCTCTATATCACTTCCACTCCTCCCCTTCCATTTTTTTTATCCCTCCTTTCTCTTCTTGTCCTCATGCATTCACTCTCCCTCTCTTCCTCCCCCTCTCATATCCCTATTCTTCTATTTCCTCTCATCCTCACCTTCCCTCTCCACCTCTCACCTTCATATCATCGTCTCCCCCCTCTCTCTCTTTCACCCTAATATCCTCACCCTCATCTTTCCCCTCCCTTCATACCTTCACTTTCCCTCTTTCTTTTCTTCCCTCTCTCCGTCTTCTCCCCTCATCACCCTCCTCTTCCTCTCCTCCCCCTCATCACCCTCCTCTCCCCTCACACCCTCACCTTCCCCTCTCCTACCCGCATCTCTTACCCTCACAAGCATCGTGTCGCAGTTGCCAGTGAGTAAATAATAGAACAGTTGATCGTGTCTGGTTGATTGGTCTTAATAAAAATGACACTCGTTCACCTTCCGTCTTTAGTTCACCTCAGGGATGCTCGTCAGGGATTATTTACGTGGATGAGGGTCTTCTGTGGCGTCTGTGGGGTTATATGACGTCTGTGAGGTGTTCTGTGATGTCTGTGAGATGTTATGTGACGTCTGTGGGGTTATATGACGTCTGTGAGGTGTTCTGTGATGTCTGTGAGGTATTATGTGACGTCTGTGGGGTTATGTGACGTCTGTGAGGTATTATGTGAGGTTTATGAGGTTATATGTGACGTTTGTGAGGTTAGGTGGCGTCTGTGAGGTTAGGTGACGTCTGTCAGGTGTTATGTGACGTCTGTTAGGTGTTATGGCGTGTGTGTGGTGTTATGTGATGTCTGTGAGGTGTTATGTGACGTCTGTGGGGTTTTATATGATGTCTGTGAGGTTATATGTGACGTCTGTAAGGTGTTATGTGACATCTGGGGTTAGGTGACGTCTGTGAGGTGTTATGTGACGTCTGTGGGGTTAGGTGACGTCTGTGAGGTGTGTGACATCTGTGGGTTAGGTGACGTCTGTGAGGTGCTATGTGACGTCTCTGGGGTTAGGTGACATCTGGGGTGTTATGTGACGTCTGTGAGGATTTATGTGACGTCTGTGGGGTTAGTGACATCTGTAGGTGTTATGTGACGTCTGTGAGTTAGGTGACGTCTGTGGGTGTTATGTGAGGTCTGTAAGGTTTTTATGTGACGTCTGTGCGGTTAGGTGACGTCTGTGAGGGTGTATGTGACGTCTGTGGGGTTATGTGGCGTCTGTAGGTGTGACGTCTGTGGTGTTATGTGACGTCGTCTGTGAGGTTTTATGTGAGGTCTATGAGGATTTATGTGACGTCTGTGAGGTTAGGTGACGTCTGTGAGGTGTTATGTGACGTCTGTTAGGTTTTATGTGAGGTCTATGAGGTTTTATGTGACGTCTGTGAGGTTAGGTGACGTCTGTGAGGTGTTTTGCGACGTCTGAGAGATTTTATGTGAGGTCTGAGGTTTTATGTGACGTCTGTGAGGAGCTATGTGACGTCTGTGGAGTTATGTGGCGTCTGTGAGGTTTTATGTGACGTCTGTGAGGTTTTATGTGACGTCTGTGAGGTTAGGTGACGTCTGTGAGATGTTATGTGACGTCTGTGGGGTTAGGTGACGTCTGTGAGGTGTTATGTGACGTCTGTGGGGTTATGTGGCGTCTGTGAGATATTATGTGACGTCTGTGGGGTTAGGAGACGTCTGTAAGGTGTTATGTGACGTCTGTGAGGTGTTATGCGGCGTGTGTGAAGAGTTATCTGGAGTCTGTGAGGTTTTATGTGAAGTCTGTTAGGTATTATGTGACGTCTGTTAAGATGGCATGAGACGACTGTTAAAATGTTTTATGACGTTTGTAAGATGTTCTTTAGCGTCTGTGTTTATGTAAGGATGTTCTGCAAGAAGGTTTAGGGTGCGTTCCAACACTTCCATTTAACGGGAAACTAAGTCGTATTATCGAGGATGTAAGTGTTAGTGTATGGAGTGTATGGAGGTACAGAGGCTGTCGACCTTCATTCATACTTCATCATCACCCCCTGACAACCTATCATAATATACAGGTAACCTTAATCTCAGGTAGACGTGGAAAATAATAACAGCATCAAGACCATTCATCATCACTGTACTGTAGGTCATATAGAAGTAATTATTAATACTGACTGTGTTTAATTAATACTGTGTTGGAGTTTAGTGTGAGATGGAAAAAAAAATTATTAAAAACATTGACTTGATGTTGTGAGAAATTTATACAAGGATGGATAGATAATGTTTATTCCAATTATGTCAATGTTCCTCCTTCAGGGTGAATGTTTACTGAGCAAGAAAAGAGAATCAGTAGTAACAATAGGTGAGCCTAGAGGAGTATAAAGGAAAGGACTGCTCTGACACTTTTTTTTTACCCTGGTGTTGGGATATTCGTCTCTTAGTTACACTCACTTTTTAAACAGGTCTGGAAATGGAAGCTATTATTAAGGTGTAAATTTTTCAATAATTTAATAGTTTAATAGTATGCATAGTTTTGAGTCAATACATAGAAAGTCAAATTTATCAGAAAGTACCGAAACTAAGTTGAAAGTTAATGAGGGAATAAAAAAAAAATCTCTGTGTTTGTGTCTGAGAAAAAGGAGGGGGAGGGAGGGAGGGAGGGACCGAGGGACCGAGGGAGTGAGGGAGTGTCAAGTTGTGATGTGTGGATAGTGAGTGGCGGGAGTGAGGACCCAGAATACCAGATATCCGAGGAGGAGTATTTTTACTGGGGACGGAGGAAAGATTTACCAAGATATCAGAGTATTGAGTGGTGTTGGTCACTTGCTGGAGCTCTGAGCAAAAGTTATGAAGAGTGGGAATGAAAGTTTATATGCGCCAGGGAGTCATAGATAAGATATGGTTGGGGGTGTTCTCACATATGTTATCAAAAAACTAGGAACTACGATACTAGAGAGGAAATGTGGAAAAATTGACTTAGAATAAAATAAAAGATTATGTATACGTAAGTTATTCAGAAAGCCTATAACAGCGCTCTCTCGTATATGATATTGTATATAAATTATCTATACAGGAACTATACGGAAAATAGGAGCATGTACAGGTAATATTTAGAAATATAGAAGATAGTGAGATTACAAGTGTGAATTACAACTGTAAATTATGGTAGATAAGAAAGACTAGTATGGTATATAAGGTACAGGTCATTACAGTATCATTGTACAGTAGTTCTCATTGACAGTAAAACGGAGAGACACCACATTAGAACAATAGGTTAATGTGGAGAAGGCAAGACTACTTAACCAAATTTAACTTATTAATAACGTAACCTACCTGTAACCTAACCTAACCTTAATTTGTCCTACTCCAAAACTTAAACTAACCTAACCATAATCTTATCTATGCTTAACCTAACACAACCACCAAAACCATCAATATAGCATGAATACTCAAGAAAATATCCGGGTTCAGGTTTTGGTTAGGTTAGGTTAGGTTTGGTTAGCGAAACAGTTCTGAGCTCAAGAAAGATAACAAAGAATAGATACGAGACTAATTAAGAATATTTACCAAGTTTGTGTAAATAGCATTGAAAACAAACATTAAAGAAGATTGGGCGTTTGTGTCTGAGAAAAAATGAGGTGGGGTGGGGAGAAGGGAGGGAGGGAGGGAGGGACCGAGGGACCGAGGGAGTGAGGGAGTGTCAAGTTGTGATGTGTGGATAGTGAGTGGCGGGAGTGAGGATCCAGAATATCAGATATCCGAGGAGGAGTATTTTTACTGGAGACGGAGGAAAGACTTACCAAGATATCGGAGTATTGAGTGGTGTAGGTCACTTGCTGGAGCTCTGAGCAAAAGTTATGAAGGGTGGGAATGAAAGTTTATATGCGCCAGGGAGTCATAAGAGAAAGTTTAGCTCGGCGTCGCGTCATACACGATGGTAAAACATGGGTAGGCAAGGTTGTTGGTTCAATAAGTTATCCTCACAGACTTGTTGTATTATTCTGTATGAGTTTCTTCTGGTTGTATATCTGTATCATAGCCATATTGCTGTATGTTGTATATCCAACTGTATGACCAATATCTTGACAAGTGGGAGACACTTGCGCCGACAATACCTTATCTTGTACTAAGTGTCAGGCCCATAGGTTCACTGTCTCAAACTGTCTGCGGCAACTTAACGTCAAACCCACGTTAAGAATTGGATTTGTTTTCACTAATTAGAGGTAAGAGAACGTAGATGACCTCACAGTTACTCTAATTTAGGTGGTATAAGGTCAACGAAAGGTCAGATTGTGGCTAAGTGGTATAAGATCAAGGGAAGGTCAAAGGTTACAGATTTACAGATTGCCCAGGAGGGGGCTAGTTTATTGGGCACCCCCTTACATCCTGCGCAAGGTGAAGCGCAGAAGCGTTTACAGTGCCCAACTGGGAAACATGCGGAGTTCATGCTTGCCTTTTCCGGAAGGTCAGAGGCTTATGGCAAATTGGTATAAGGTCAAGAGAAGGTCACAGCTTTAAAGAATCACCACAGCTTTAAAGATTCACCACCTTTATGAGTAACACCCTGGTGGAGTAGCGGCTAGTGACTGGTTATATTCAGAGCCAGGCAGCGTGACTGTGGCTCTGTTTTCATCCTTTTCATGTCTCTGCAAAAATCCAATTCTCTCTCTCTCTATTGATCATGTTTCATCAAGTACAAACTCAATTTTGATTTGATTCAGTTATCAGTCGGTGTGATATTTGTTTTGATACAATGTGTGTTTTATTTCAGATGGAAAACCAATTCACCATATTGCTACGTTCATCAGTGGCAGCAGGTCTGTGTTACCTTTGTCCTTCCCTCGTATAGTCCGTCTCTCAGTGTCGTCTACCACATTTAGTAAATGTGTTTCATTTAGTCTCATTTGAACTGTATGATACTAGTTTTTGGTTAATTTAATGTGTGTCTGCAGCTCTATACATGACCTTATTGCTGACGGAATATGTTGCTCACTGCCAGAGACAGTTATTATTTCTCCAATAAGGTAGCAGTTTATGTGTGTGTGTGTGTGTGTGTGTGTGTGTGTTTACTGTTGCTTGTTGTGGTAAGACTCTCTGTTCTTGATTTCATACACAAACATTTTATCAGTCAGAAGGAAACCATACTGTCTCGTTCGTGAAATAACCCCCCCATTTCTTACTGACAAATTTAGGAGTTACGTATTACCATCATATTTTATATCTTACGTATATAAAATAGTAAAATAAACAGATCATTCTTTTTTCTTGTAGTAAAAGTCATAAATTTAAATCAGTGGAGCAGGAGGAACTCGTTTTGTGGCTCAGGAAATTAACTGAACTTAAAAGTTAACTTATTAAGGCACATGTTGTCTGGTTTATTGGTAAGACTGTCGGAGAAACTGATGGGCAATTAAGCAAACCAGACAGATTGTCATATGAACGGACAAATAGATGGGGGGGGGGGGGAAGGTTAAGCAATTGGACGGAGGGTCTGATTGGAAGTTTAGACAGTGAGATTGATGGGCAGACGTACGTTCGGATATACTGACGATATTCAAATGCAAAAATGAATTAAAGTTGGTTTTATATGATATATTTTTGGTACCTAATTTTACATGTTGGGAAAGTGAAGGTGGTCGAGTGCAGTGCCAGCCACAAACACGTCCTCACATCTTAAACAAGGTCAGGTTAGGTTAGGTTAGGTTAGGTTAGGTTAGGTTAGGTTAGGTAAGGTTAGGTTAGGTTAGGTTAGGTTAGGTTAGGTTAGGTTAGGTTAGGTTAGGTACATTATAAACTCACAACGACTCCTAATCACATCGTCTACCTTTTATCAAACAGTTAAATCCGATCCTTCTACTCTTCATTTATCACTGATTTGTTCCTTCCATTACCATCAGTTATCACTTCCTTACACCATACCACCAAAACATCCATTATCACTCACTCCTTGAATATGTTCCCCACACTGACAGTAATCCACTTCTTTCATCCACACATCAGTCTCTCATCCATCGCTAATGTTCACTCCACTCCCTCACTCCACTAACCATCGATACATCATCTTCTTCATCATTCTCTCGTCATTTTCGCTCATCTGTCGCTTTAATAAACATGGGTGTATTTTTCTTCGGGTTTGTGTCTCCATCCATCGTCTTTTCTTCCCTACGCCTGGTTCTTGTGTGTGTGTGTGTGTGTGTGTGTGTGTGTGTGTGTGTGTGTGTGTGTGTGTGCCGCCTCAGCCTCACTACATAGCATTTCCATGAAGTGATTTTCTGCGATTTTGTTTACATTTGGGATCTTACTTTTTGATGTGAAAAATGAGCAGAATTTTTATGTGGGGAAGGTTGTGTTATTATTATTTTTATTATTATTATTATTATTATTATTATTATTATTATTATTACACACGCACAAGGCCAGAATTCGAGACAGACAGACAGACAGAGAGCGAGAGAGAGAGAGAGAGAGAGAGAGAGTTATCAATAAATTCGTACCCAGAGACAAAGAGGACGGGTGTTGTGGATTGAAATTGGTTTTCCCTCAATATTAAAAGTCGTCCCATGTCATACGTCCCCTAAAACTTGTTTCTCTACTGCCTTTACTTGTGCCTGTGTTGTTACTATTCTTGTTGTAGTTGTTGTAGTAGTTGTTGTTGTGGTTGCTGCTGTTGTTCGCTGCTGTTGTTGTTGTTGTTGTTGTTGGAGTAGTTGTAGTTGTGGTTGTTGTTGTTGTGGTTTTTATTATCGATGTTGTCGTTCTTGTCATTATTGTTGCTGTTGTTGTTACTCTTCGTCTTTTATTATTATTATTATTATTATTATTATTATTATTATTATTATTATTATTATTATTATTATTATTAGTAGTAGTAGTAGTAGTAGTAGTAGTAGTAGTAGTAGTAGTAGTAGTATCTTTTTTATTGTCACCGTCATTAACATTATTGCTTTACTTGTAGATGAAGAAATGCCTGGTTATACAACAGCTCCTTTGTTACATAAATTATACAGAAAATACATTAAAATTAATTCTGATGCTCACATTTTGGGGGATCATTTCTGGTGATGTTTTACGTAAGAGGGTTTTTGGGGTGGGGGTCTTGGGGTGGGGGTCTTGGGGTCCTGGGGTGGGGGTCTTGGGGTGGGGGGTCTTGGGGGTCCTGGGGTGGGGGTCTTGGGGTCCTGGGGTGAGGGTCTTGGGGTCCTGGGGTGAGGGTCTTGGGTCCTGGGTGGGGGCCTGGGGTCCCTCTTGGGGTCCTGGGGTGAGGGTCTTTGGGTCCCAAGAGGGTCTTGAGGTCCTGGGGTGAGGGTCTTGAGGTCCTGGGGTGAGGGTCTTGGGGTCCTGGGGTGGGTGTTTGGAGTCCTGGGGTGAGGGTCTTGGGGTCCTGGGGTGAGGGTCTTGGGGTTCTGAGGTGAGGGTCTTGGGGTCCTAGGGAGGGGGTCTTGGGGTCCTGGGGTGAGGGTCTTGGGGTCCTGAGGTTGGGGTCATTGGATCCTAACCTATTAATTTTGAAGTGGATGTTGGTTGTGTGTGAGTCTTTCATTCATGTTTGCCTTTGGTTATGGACGCCACACATACACTCGTAGTGGTTAAACTGTGACGTCCCTCTACTCACACGATCTCCTCCTCTCTACGGTACAGCAAATGGAAGCACTGATCCTCTTTTTGTTCCTTTGTTGTGGTGGATATACCCAAACACCTCCTTCGTACACATTATAGTCACTGCAACGTATTATTTCATTAATTCAAAAAGAGAATAAGCTCCAAAATCCCCTGATAATTTGTCAACATTATCTTAATTATCGCCACCTGTAAAGGAAACAAAACCCACAGTCCACAGCCCACAGCCCACAGCCCACAGCGAGTTCTATGGTATTTGTTAATATCTCAAAGCTAAGGCAGTAAGCTTCTACTCCCACACAGCTACCACATCACTATAAACCTTTTCACTACACTGTTCTCTAAGCTCGTGTTACACGTCATTATTTTTGCCCTTAGTGTTACCCAAGCCTCGGAAAAACTCTTGAAATAAAACAGAGATCAGACTTCAAATACCCAAATCAGCCATTTTTTATTTAAACTCTACCGGCAGGCAAAGGAACTAGTGTTATTTTTTTTTTTTTAGGAATGTTTTATTTTTTCCTGAGTGTTTGTTGGTTAGAGTTTAAAAACACACAGGAGGGGGCTGAAGCCTGTGTCAAGCTGCACTCTTGTATTGTGTCAGTGTAAAGTAAGGCCGGTTACACCCACTGACCGCTGTGTAGTGTGGTACTGATGATTTTCTTCTTACGCACAAAACATGTCACCTCTATTTACACACGAAGTTATATGAGGTTACAGAAATTAACAGAAACAATGTAAATCTATTTTTTCCCCCATATGAGTGGTGTTAGGTCGGTGTCTTTGTTATATTATACGAGTTTGAACAATGGCATTATCTCCCTTCTTATATGCACATACGCGTACATACATACATACACATGTATACCCCAATAAACGCTCACACACGCAGAAGCTTTGATATACGTATACAAAGACTTACACACACACACACACACACACACACGGACGTCAATAAACTTGGCCTCCCAAAACAGGATCTAGTGTGCGATGAAATTGCCTTTCCCTAATATTAAAGATCTCTCTAATATCATATTCCTTTCATGAAAACCTAATTT
The DNA here is from genome assembly GCF_018991925.1 of Homarus americanus. Classification (NCBI taxonomy): domain Eukaryota; kingdom Metazoa; phylum Arthropoda; class Malacostraca; order Decapoda; family Nephropidae; genus Homarus; species Homarus americanus. The sequence continues at coordinate 225,447 of NW_024750825.1, forward strand.
AAATGTCAGTCCAGTTAGGTTTTATTCGTTCACTCTATTGGGTTCACCGTCATATGCAAATTACTCTAACATGAAGAGGCATTACGCGGCTCAAAGGATTATGCCCTGAACTGTCATGTATCTGGTAATTTATTATATATGGTATTGACCTGAAGAGCTGAATTGTTATTGTTATTGTTATTGGATAAGTTATTAATATTGCCATTGATGTTATAGACATTATTATTATTATTATTATTATTATTATTATTATTATTATTATTATTATTATTATTATTAGTAGTAGTAGTAGTAGTAGTAGTAGTAGTAGTATAAGTGTCGTAATTCAATAGATTTCTCCTTAACTTGTCATATGTGTAACACCTCATTATGCACTGTAAATTAATTATATTTGCCAATACACAAATATTATCCACTCAAGAATCACTGATCTGTATAGAGTTTTATAACCATGACGGCCTTGGTACCAGGGCAGTGTTTGTTTACTTTGACGGTCACGCTCACACGCTATTGTAATTGTGATTGGTCGCGGTAAGTACCTTGTTCGACACTGATTGGTCAAGAAGAGTAATGTATTCACCGTGATCACCGCTGATTGGTCAAGAAGAGGGTGTTTAACGCAGTCACTGAGGTACCAGACGTATTGACACCGTACTTCTTGTCCACCATGTCCAAGTATAGTCGGTTTGTATGGTGACTCCACATCATCATCATCAGAGGTTCCGGAACTACACAAGAATGACAGACAGACAGACAGACAGACAGACAGACAGGCAGACAGACAGACAGACAGACAGACAGACAGACAGACAGTACATGCGCAGACCTGAAACACGAGACGTAAACAACATGGCGATCAAAGAGACATAGGGGGAGTGACAATCTCCCTTTATCCTAACTAACGTGATTATAGTGATGGAAGGGAGAAGGAGAAGAGGAGGAGGAGGAGGATAGATGGAAGAAAAGAGGGGACGAGGAGGAGAGGGAATGGTGGAAGTAGGGAGGAGGAGGAGGATGAGGATGAGAGGGAGTGATGGACATAGAGAGACAGAGGGGAGGAGAGTGGGTTATCTCTCTCTCTCTCTCTCTCTCTCTCTCTCTGTCCTCCCTTAATCCTTGACTCATTCCCTTCTTTCCTACTTCCCTCTTTCCTTCATTCTCCCCTTCATTGTGCCATCTATTCGTTCCTCCTTTCTCCCATCTTACTTCTCACTTTCCCTCCTCTTCTCCTTCACTCCCTTTTCCTCCCTGCTTCTCTACATCCCTCCTTCTTTACCTCACTCTACTCCCCTGCTTCTCTACATCACTCCCTCCTCTCCTCTCCCCGCTCCTCCTTCCTCGTAAAACATAAATAAGTTTCCCCAAATTCACTTTACTTTTACAGCCCGCTTTGAAACTCCAGAGATGACATCATATTTTATAAATGACGAATATTATTTTGTTTTCCTTTTTTTATATTATCTAAATTTTTATATCTCGTTTACTAAGGGAGTGGCTGAGTGGATACCGTGTTCTCCTCCTGTCCTCTAAATGCGTCTCTAGCTCAAGCCCGAGGCACCCCAAGTCCACCCAATTGGGAATGGGTACGTGAATTTAGTTGGGGGCGAAGTGAAGGCGATCGATTGAAGAGCTCGGCCACATTGCCTCCCAAAGGTTTAATATCTGGTGACCTGCAGTGGGCCAAACCAGTCGTCATGGTTATGAGAACTACTTTTACTTATTTATTATTGATCCTAGACTTCTGCAGTATCTGGTGTCTCTAACTTAACACAGTACTTTTTTATAATCAAAATATTATATGTTGATCAAATAAATAAAATAATATATTACAGTAATACATTTTGAGTAGTTTTGCGTATTATAATAAATCTTTCGTAATGTATAGCAAAACAGGATACGATTATGGAAAAATTATTGACATACACTGCAGTCTGGTACGGAGGTGAGACGGAAACAACACTAATTCGTTCATGGGCATTTCAGCAACTGCCTGAAACCATAAACTGACTCTCATGAAAGGTTATTTACTGAAGCATGATCGCCTTAGCTGAGTGTAGCGGCAGTAGGTGACCCGAGTGACCTTTATACACAGAGATTGATCAAGGAGGAGACTTAATGACTGGTTGAATAGTTTCTGATCATAGTTGGCGAAGAGAGGAATTTAAGCTGAGTTATGGTGGAGGAGTGACTGTGGGTAGGTGTTGTGTGGAGACTATTGTATTGACTTCCTGTTGACTGCATGTTCGATACCTGGTAGATATGTTATTATTATTATTATTATTATTATTATTATTATTATTATTATTATTATTATTATTATTATTATTATTATTATTTTTATTATTTTTTTTTTATTATATGGACAGATCGGAATTCGAATTTGAGTTAATCATAAATATTTCAACGTACCACAAAATTCTACCTTGTGTTTCTTTCACTTATTTCACAAGAGCTTCATCTCAGACCCCCCCCCCCCAGATCAGTTCACGTCAACACGGAGACACACGATATTTATGATGAGGTAGAGATCAAGCGGTAATCACCAGGGCCGAGGGTCACAATCACTGTTGGAAGTCCTCTCGTTATTTGCTGCTTCAAAAATCATCGCTTTTGGAAATTTTGTAACTGGGATTTCCAAGAATCGACGAGTATTGAAAAAGACTCGTGCTCTGCGAAACGTCTCGGAAAGGCTCTTGAACTTCTTAATGAATACATTTCTCGGGATGAAATTTGAAAAGAGTTGTGTCTAGGAAGGACTTCGAGTAGTTTCTCCTCTAATCAGATACTTCGTCTATTTTCCCCACATTTGTCAATACCCCGAAAAGGAAAACTGGAAAAAACAAAAATATGATTCAGAAATTCTATCTTAAGGTATATATAGTTTAATTACTTCCATATATTATGAAAAAAATATATATATATAATTATCATATGCTTTAGACTACTTCCTAAGGTTGCGGTACATAATCCAGGTATAGACAATGTTGTTGATATTATTTATGACTGATAGGTTCTCGTCCTCCAGATGGTAACCGTGTCAGTCACTCCAGTCATACACCGTGTTAATCGTGCCTCTCCCTCGCCCGTGTCAGTCACCCCAGTCATACACCGTGTTAATCGTGCCTCTCCCTCGTCCGTGTCAGTCACCCCAGTCATACACCGTGTTAATCGTGCCTCTCCCTCGCCCGTGTCAGTCACCCCAGTCATACACCGTGTTAATCGTGCCTCTCCCTCGCCCGTGTCAGTCACCCCAGTCATACACCGTGTTAATCGTGCTTCTCCCTCGCCCGTATCAGTCATACAACCTGGAGCAAGACCTTCGTAATAAGTCTATAGGTCCTGTGTTTGTTGAGATATCTGGGAGGTTAACTGGAAGGCACAGATTCATAAACAAACATAAACACAACTTAGGTTTATAGGAATAGATTTGTAATATTAAAAAAAATAATAATATTAATAAAAGGAAGGTAAAAATAACACGAGTTCAAAATTTTCCTGCGAGAAAGTGAAATGTTACCGTGCAAGATTTTTCTTTTGTTTCAAGATGATCAGGAGGAAAGAAAAACAGCTGGAATACCTAACATTAAAAAAAAAGGACAAAAGTATGAAAGTATCTGACATTTTATCTCAAGAAAGTAAAAATATGACTCGGGGAGACTTTCTTTTATCTCAGGATTATCGAGACAAAAAACAAAAAGTTGGATTTCTTCTTCGTAATATCAGAGGAGAAAAAAATCATACATGTATCTGAAATGTTCACTGAAGAAACGAAAGGTGTTACTCAACGAAACTCTTCGTGTCTCTCAAGATTATCGAGACAGAAGGAAAAAAAATCCTCGCCTACCTACAGCTTCGGCAGTGTCGTAAATCCACACTTTCCCCGCTCGGTAATGATTCGCGAATTTCCGACAGCGTCATAAACAGGCGAACAGCGCGCCCTCCGGAGCCTCTATCTCACTATGCAAATGAGCCATTTCTCACTAAGCAGATAAAACTTTTCTCTAGTTGATGACACCTTTGTCAGGCTCTTTGATGCGACCAAGTTGGTGCGGGTCCCTTGGCATACCTGGAGGGGGAGGAGGGAGGCAGGGGTGAGGGTGGGGTAGTGGTAAGGCGTTAGGGCGGATAGCTGGAGGTAAGGAGGGGGGGAGTAGGGGTGAGAGTAAGAGAGTGTTAAGGTGGAGGAGGAGAAGGAGGTGGTTTTCAGGGGCAGGGGGCTGGGGGAGTCTCTGTCAACAAGAATGTGCAGTAGAAAACTTGTGAGGGGCGTCCCGCTGTGGGTCGAGGCATCAGGTGTAAGTATATCGCGAATGTGAGACTGCTAGACCACTTTACCTCCCTGAAACTTGTGCTATTAAGTGACACCCTGGGACATTCTTGTATAGAAAATTGTACAAGGGGAGAAGAGAGGGAGAAGAGAGAGAGAGAGAGAGAGAGAGAGAGAGAGAGAGAGAGAGAGAGAGAGAGAGAGAGAGAGAGAGAGAGAGAGAGAGAGAGAGAGATATTAAATTTCATAAACATTCTGAAGCCGGGTTATAGAAATCCCTTTTCCTTCGTGACAGTCAAATAAAGGGCTGCCGGCACACCTCTATTTAGTTAAGTTCAGTTAATGTACTTCAATTTTACTCAATATCCTTAATTCTAATTTACTAAGGTCATATTAAGTATTAAGTAGATCTGTTAGGCTCGTTCAGTGAGCGAGTGAGTGAGTGAGTCAGCCACTTAATTAACAAATCAGCATTGAACCGGTGCCTCAGTATATGAGGTATATGACTTAAGAAACGCCACGTTAAAGAATAAAATAAACTCTTTTAAACTTCTTAATGATTTTAGATACAACAAGAGGAGAAAGTTCAGCATTAAATCTCCTCAGACCAAAACCATCAGATAAAGTTTAGTTAGAAGCTCGGGAGGCAAAGAAGTGTAGAGCGACCTTAACACCTTCAGGAATTTAGGCGAAGACAAATGTCATACCGAAGGAGGTTACAAGACAAAATCCAGGTCCTTTGAGAGTGCTAGAGTGGCATTAAGGGAAACATATGTCCCGGTTAACTTGTTATAAATCTTGGCTGACAAAAACAAGGATACGTAAATACTCAAGAATCTTCCCTTTCATCTTTTTTACTCTTCTTTCAATCTTTATCGTTCTCTTTCTCTTATACCTCGTGAAGGCGGGATGAAAGAGGGAAGAGGAGGAGGAGGAGGAGGAGGTAGAGGGTCACAGCTTCGATTTATTTCCCTCTTCCTTCTTTCATGGGGTAACTGGTTGAATGGGTCTCAGTTCCTAAAAATGGGACCTATTTTAAAATCTGTTTGGCCATTATAATCTGGGCCCATTAGAACATCCATTACCAATTCTATAGGTTCAGATTACATTACAATAGGGGCTAATAAAATTGGGGTCTATTAGGACTATGGAATATTAAAAAAGGGGCCTAAACCTTGTAGTTAGGTGGGGCCGATTACAACTGGGGACCCTTTTGAGTTTTCATTCTCCACAACATTTCCATCTGTGTTTGTTTATCTCTTTAAGGAGTGTGTGTGTGTGTGTGTGTGTTGTAATAGCGACGTGGTGAGGATATCATGTTAATGGTGAGGATGAACAAGCACTTTTAACCTTATTGGCCAAATTAACTCTCGTCCTTGAGCAAGTATTAGTTGTGTGGGTACCAGATGTAGCGCCATGGTGTGTGTATTGTGTATAGTGTAAAGTGTATAGTTGGTTTGTGTGTATAGTTGGCTCCTGTATGTCTGGAGAGTCGTAACAAAATAGAATACTCAATCTGTGCCTTAAGGTCGAGTCTCAGTATAATTCAATTCTCACTTTTCCCACATCCATTCCTTCCTTCCATCCTTGTCATCATCATTCCTCTTCTTCCTTCTTGTTTCCATTTTTATCACTTTCACCTTCATCATCATCTTCTCTAATAACAGAAATCTCCATCTTATTTTCTCTCTCTTCCTCTTTCCTCTTCCTCCCTTTTCGCTTGTGTCATCGTTACTCCTCTTCTTACACCTCCTTCCTCGCTCTCTGGGTCGTGTGTCACCTTTCTCTTGCCATTTCTCCAATACTTCTAACCTTCGCCAGATTCTTGATTTTTTTTCTTTGAGTTTGTCTTTCTTTTGAGACAGTGATAATGATGATGATAACGATACTATTACTACTACTACTACTACGATTACTTTTTTTTTTAAATGGCCTCCAGCCTCCCCCAATAGCCACACCTTCGCCGCCATTTTATTACCTTAATATTAAATATCCTAATACAAGAGTAGCTATCCCAGCTATGTTGAATTAGTTGAGCCACAGATCTAAGCGGCATTCAGTGACTGTTGCCTCATAGTCAATATCTGCAGCTGTTGTCAGCATTGGGGCAGAATCTCTCGTTCCCCTGAGGCAGAGCAAAGCCGACCGAAGGAGAGAGAAAGACAGTCGACATCTCATCCAGGCTGTAACATAACTTCTGGGCTGCTGCTTCTGTTCGGAGATCACCTCCACGAGCCTGGCGTAGAAACATCTTACACTTGGTCCCATCCCACCAGAGGTTGTGAACACTAGAGGAGTGAAGCTACCAGCTTTTTATAGTGAGACAGATTGTATAAGTATGGAAACACAGAAGAAGGCAGAACATTCTACAGTTTGGCTGTGTGAGGAAAGAAGGAGGTACTATAACGAGTTATTCTCGGGTGACCGACATCCACAGAGAAACGGTGGGCACCGCGGGCAAGACGTGTGTTACGAGCCCACGGCCTAGCCGACGGTACACAGGATGCCAAATTCACCGAACATTGCCCGTTAAAGTACCTGTAAAAGAGAGAGAGTGAAGCAACATTGCGGCGAAGAGAAAGGGAAAAGAGATGGTCAACTAAAGGAGGAGAGTTAATAAGACGAAATGCCTTTGATTCCACCCTATCTAATAGTTGGACAGAAGAAGAGCCACCCCAGATATGAGAGCAGTACTCCAAGTTAGGACGAATGAATCCGTTATATACTTGGAGCAACTGCTCAGGAGTGAAGTAGCTACGACATCTGTACAGCATTCCCAACTTTCGGGAGGCAGCTTTAACTATATTAAGGACTAGCACAAACGCCGCCCTCCGGGCGTCTCATTCGCTAGGCTACGGTAGGACGCCACCCTCCGGGAGGCTCCACATTGTCTCACTGTTCAGTCCCCAAAATTTCTTCTTCCATCAATAGATAATTAACGGTGTATGTAAGTTTCACCATGTTTATCACTCCAACGGTACAGCAAAGTATATTTTTTTAGCATTAAACTGTTATTATTTTATTGTCTAATCATCACTACATATAACACCACCCATCATCATTACATATAACACCATCCATCATCACTACATATAACACCATCCATCATCACTACCACACACATTACTACCATCATCACTACCACACATGTAACTACTATTACATATCACCAACACCACCACAATTATCACCATCACCACTGTCAGATATCGCTATCAGCACCACTACTGTCACACATTACCACCACTACTACTATCACACATCACAACCACCACTACTACTATCACATATCACTACCACCACTACTACTATCACACATTACCACCATTAATACTATGACACTTCACTACCACCAGTACTACTATCACACATCACTACCACCACTACTACTATCACACATCACCACTACCTCCAGTACCATTGCATTGTCATCATCACTACTACTATCACACATCACCACTACCTCCAGTACCATTGCATTATCATCATCACTACTACTATCACACATCACTACCACCACTACTACTATCACACATCTCTACCACCACTACTACTATCACACATCACTACCACCACTACTACTATCACACATCTCTACCACCACTACTACTATCACTTATCACCACTCCCTCCAGTACCATTGCATAATCATCATCACTGCTACTATCACACATCACCACTACCTCCAGTACCATTGCAATATCATCATCCCTACTACTATCACCCATTACCACCAGTACTACTATCACACATCACCACTACCTCCAGTACCATTGCATTATCATCACTACTACTATCACACATCACCACTACCTCCAGTACCATTGCATTGTCATCATCACTACTACTATCACACATTACCACTACCTCCAGTACCATTGCATTATCATCACTACTACTATCACACATCACCACTACCTCCAGTACCATTGCATTGTCATCATCACTACTACTATCACACATTACCACTACCTCCAGTACCATTGCATTATCATCACTACTACTATCACACATCACCCCTACCTCCAATACCATTGCATTATCATCATCACTACTACTATCACCCATTACCACCAGTACTACTATCACACATCACCACTACCTCCAGTACCATTGCATTATCATCACTACTACTATCACACATCACCACCTACCTCAGTACCATTGCATTGTCGTCATCACTACTACTATCACACGTACCACTACCTCCAGTACCATTGCATTGCTCATCACTACTACTATCACACATCATCACTACCTCCAGTACCATTGCATTGTCATCATCACTACTATCACATTACCACTACCTCCAGTACCATTGCATTATCATCACTACTACTATCACATCACTACACTCCAATACCATTTGCATTATCTGTCATCACTACTACTATCACCCATTACCACCAGTACTACTATCACATCACCACTACCTCCAGTACCATTTGCATTATCATCTCCTTCCCTTAATGACCTCTTCCTACATTTATATTTAAAGATTCAGGTCAGCATCTTTGGTCATATTGACAAGTATAATCTTATACCGTATAACCCTAAAATATATAATGGGTAAGAAAGTTGAATCGAAAGTTACGTTCAAAGAAGTCCCTCCTCTACAGGAGCAGAATAGTAAGAGGTAAAAGTACCAGAGGAAAAGTGCTTCTGAAGTCGAAGGAAAGCCTTCGCCCCTCTTATCTAATGATGGTGTTCTGACCCTCTTCTTGAACCCGACCGCACGTGTATCATAGTGGCCTGACGTTTCCAAGATGAGGTGTATCGCTTCGCCAGTCTAAACAGTTGACGCTGAGATCAATGACAAGCCATGTGCACCTTGTATGTGTGGATTCAGGATCGACAAAAATTTTTCATGTGTGTCGTACAAGAAGGCTAAGGACTAGACCTACTCCAATATCAAGGTGTACTACAAAATGTTTGGTTGATTTGTGGGGTGGTATTGTAAAGCCGAATGGAGTTCAGAGAATTATGCAGACAAAAGATCCAAACTTAATGATGAGATAATTTTTTCTCTAGAATATCTGTCTTTCCCCGGAAATGAGGAAGAAATCAAAAGAGTATAACAATATAATCTTGGGCAACCAAACCACTCAGTCATGCCCGTGTCCTCCAAACCTTCAACACGGAAAAATTTCAACCTTGCTTATATTTCACCTACTCCCAAGGTCCTCAAGAAAGTCCCACCTGTTATACAAATCTTTCCAATACGTTTTAAAGCTCACACATCAGACGCCTTGGTCAGGCCCACTCTATATCACATCGACAGCGGTGCAGCAAATTTTATATTTCACAAAAATGTTGGAAGCAAAAACTGGGTCTATATTAACGCCCGGAAAGAATTAGGATACCTTGAGTTCAGAAAGTTTATCTACAGCGGCCCCGATGCATGAGATGCCCGATAATACATTTGACTTCACAATGGGCAAGCAAATGTTAAGTCAGTACTACGTTTCGCCCTAAACTACCATTCGAACACCCTCTACTTCGGGACGGATAATACAGTTTACTCCACAAGCGCCAGAAGAAATTTTTGATTGAAAAAGATGTAATTCGATCCATATATTTTGATTCGCTTTCTGGTGGCAGATAAAATCTTTTGGTGTTAGTCAAATAGAATATGTATATATATTTTTTTACCGGAATTAGCCCACCCCAGGCACAGGTCAAACGACCCACAACCCAGGGGCCTGGGGCGAAAAAGAACAGAAGAAATTGAAAATAGAGAAGAAAGGGTTATACTGTGTTCTTCTACACGCGAAAGATGCCGAAAAACCAGCACCGTTAAGGACAGATTGTATAAGTATGGAAACACAGAAGAAGGCAGAGCATTCCACAGTTTGGCTGTGTGTGAGGAAAAGGAGAATTACTATAACGGAGTTATTCTCGGGTGACCGACATCCACAGAGAAACGGTGGGCACCGCAGGCAGGAACAGTGTTACGAGCCACGGCATACCGGCAGTACACAGGATGCCAAATTCACCGAACATTGCCCGTTAAAGAATTACCTGTAAAAAGAGAAGTGAAGATACATTGCGGTGAAGAAAGGGAAGAGAGATGGTCGACTAAAGGAGGGAAAGTTAATAAGACAGAAATGCCTATGATTCCACCCTATCTAATAGTTGGACAGAAGAAGGCCACCCCAGATATGAGACCAGTACTCCAGGATTAGGACGAATGAATCCCGCATATATATTTGGAGCAACTGCTCAGGTGAAGTAGCTACGGCATCACTGTACAGCATTCCCAATTTTTCGGGAGGTAGCTTTAACTATGTGGGACTAGCAGAGACGCCGCCCTCAGGGCAGCTCATTCCCACTAGGCCACGGTGGGACCCCTTACCTCCGGGAATCCACATTGTCTCACTGTTCAGTCCCCAAAACTTCTTCTTCCATCAATAGTTACTTAACAGTATGCTAAGTTCCACCATGTTTTTTCACTATAACGGTACAGCAAAGTATATTTTTTTAGCATTGAGCTGTTTATTTATTTTATTGTCTAATCTTCACTACATATAACACCATCCATCATCACTACATATAACACCACCGTCATCACTACCACACACACATTACTACCATCACCACTACCACACATGTAACTACTATTACATATCACCAACACCACCACAATTATCACCATCACCACTGTCGAATATCGCTATCCACTACTACCGTCACACATTACCCACCACTACTACTATCACATCACTACCACCAGTACTACTATCACACACATCACTACTACCACTACTACTATCATATTACCACCACTAATACTATCACACATTACCACCACTACTACTATCACACATCATCACTACCTCCTACCATTGTACTATCATCATCACTACTATTATCACACATTATCACCACTACTACTATCACACATCAATACCACCAGTATTACTATCTCACACATCACTACCACCACTACTACTATCACAAAAACACCACTACCTCGATACCATTGCATTATCATCACTATTATCACCATTACTTCCACCACTACTACTATCCAAACATCACTAATACCACCTTGTTATGCATCACTACCACCAGTACTACTATCACACATCACCACTACCTCCAGTACCATTGCATTATCATCATCACTACTACTATCACACTACTACTACTACTACTACTACTACTACTGCTACTAACTTTGCACTCCATAATTACATACAATGTACCTTCAAAGCACCATTCATTATACCTCATAGTAACCTATTCTGTATCTCATAATGTATACTGTACCCCTATCACGAACGGGGGCTTACACACACACACACACACACACACACACACACACACACACACACACACACACGTAGACGAGAGGACGAACTTGATTACCAGAACGCAGGAGTATGACGTCATGAGAACGGATACGATTTTGCATATAGATGAGGCGCGTCAAACACTGATGAATCTATTACTTGATGTGAGGGAGACCCACGCCCTCTGACACACCTTGCTTATACCAGCACCTGCAGGATGGTGTCTGGTGAAGGATATCATGGTGAAGGATACTGTATGGTGAAGGATACTGACTGGTGAAGGATACTGTATGGTGAAGGATCCTGTCTGGTGAAGGGTACTGGTGGTGAAGGATACTGTCTGGTGAAGGATACGGTCTGGTGAAGGATACTGACTGGTGAAGGATACTGACTGGTGAAGGATACTGACTGGTGAAGGATACTGTCTGGTGAAGGATACTGACTGGTGAAGGATACTGTCTGGTGAAGGATACTGACTGGTGAAGGATACTGTCTAGTGATGTATACTGACTGGTGAAGGATACTGACTGGTGAAGGATACTGACTGGTGAAGGATACTGTCTGGTGAAGGATACTGACTGGTGAAGGATACTGTCTGGTGAAGGATACTGGATGGTGAAGGATACTGTCTAGTGATGTATACTGACTAACCGACGATACTTTATACTGAAGGATAATATATGATAAGTTATACAGTTGTCAGCATCACGTGATATGAACCTTAAGAAAGGGGAGCCAGAGAAGGTGACCATCTCCATGTCCTGAGGGTTGGCGACCACCTCCTCTCCCTTACCTCACCTTACCTTCGTTGTATATCTGTAACATCACCCTTAAATAAAAAAACATAATACGTATTAACTTCTGATATAATAATGAAAAATAATGAAAAACAATAATGATTTAAAATTCTAGTTATTGTTTTGGTATATCTAGGATAAATATAGTACATTAGGAACACGTCGGGCCATTAATGCATTTACAGTTAATTCATGTTATATCTGATGAAAGTTTAGTGTGTTATTATAATGGAATGTGAATAGGAAAGCCATGGAGCAATATTGTGTAAATTGATTTTGATATAATTTATACTTCACACACACACACACACACACACACACACACACACACACACACACACACACACACACACACGATAGTAACAACAATAACAGCCGACAGACTCACAGTAAATATTAATCCCCTTCAAACAAGATAAGCTAGAGTGTAATCTTGTGAGCCGTGACATGCCCATAAGGACCTCAGAGTTGAGCTGTCCACGGGAGGGAGTGAGAGGGGGAAATAAATAATAATAATAATAATAATAATAATTAACGGTTTATTGAAAGAGCTGGTGCCAGAAGGCTGAAAATATACAGTTGTTATATTTGGGGAATGGGTTTCGAATTATAAATAATATACAAGTAACATAAGTGATACAAATAAGATATATAATAACTAGATGGGGAAAAGCTCAAACTACAGTGCATTTCAACATAGTGACAGTGCAAGAAGTAGTATTCACTGGGAGTGAATACACTGGTCTATTACAAGTTATTGATAATTTTTACAATGGTTGGGACTGGGCTGTTCTTATAGCGATCAGTTCGTGCACGTATGGGCTGGATGCGGTTGTGGTGTCGAACAGCAATTCTCGGACAGGGGATCTCAGGTGGTAGTAGGGGCCGGTGTCGGGGATGGTGTAGAAGCTTCCTACCAAATTTGCAGATGAGGCCGTGGTGATGGTCAGTGAGAGTCGAAAGGGTCAGTGTGTTGAGCGCTTCTTGATATGTGGAGTAGGAAGGGGAGAGAATAATCTTGCATGCCCTCTTTTGCACTTTTTCTAGGTGCTTACGTTGTGTGGCATTTAGGGAGGAAGACCAGGTGGGGGAGGCATAGGTGAGCTTGGGAAGTATGAATGTTGTGTATACACTGAGGAGCTCGTGTGCGGGAACTCCGAGGGACTTGAGTCGGCGGAGGAGGTGGAGACGGAAACTGGAGGATTTGACAACTTCACTGACGTGTGGTTTCCAATTTAGTTTGTTGTCTATGGTGACGCCGAGGAGCTTCGTGGAATCTACAACCTGGAGTGTGTTCGGACCTAGGGTAATGGAGGGAGGTGGGACAATGTCGGAGGAGAGGTTGATGTGCATAACCATGGTCTTGGTATGGTTGATGGTGACATGGTTGTTGGTGGCCCAGTTTTGGAGACTGTCAATAAATCCTGAAGGGCGGTATAGTTGGGAGCAGAATTGTTGACGCTGATCCCAATGGTGGAGTCGTCGACATATTTCCAGCGAGCAGGGGTTTCTCTTAGGGCATCATTGATGAGCATAAGGAAGCAGAGTGGTCCCATCTTGGTGCCTTGGGGGACGCCACAGGTGAGTGACTGAAAGGTGGAGACAGCCCCTCGGAAGCGTACAGCTTGGCGTCGGTCACTGAGGAAGTCTGTAAGCCATGGTATGAGACTTCTCCGAAGCCCGAGGTCAATAGCTTTGTTTATGATTATATTGTGGTCGACTAGGTCGAACGCTTTAGTGAAATCAATGAAGGCGACAGCTACAGACGTTTTTCGTTTCTCGAGATGGCGGTATATGTAATCGAGAAAGCTGACAAGACAGTGAGTGGTGGAGGAAGTTTTCATGTTGCCAAATTGCTGAGGGTCTACGACTCCTGCAATATCAGCATAAGCCCAGTCAAACACAAAACTTTCACAGATTAGGCTGGGTATTGGGGTGATTGCAATAGGTCGTAGCTGATTTAAGGATTGTGGGCTGGTTGACTTGGGCACTGGTGATACATAAGAGGTCTTCCAGTCAGCTGGGCATCTGGCTTGACTGAGAGAAGCATTGATGATGGAGCAGAGGGGTTTAGCAAGCTCCGGGGAGAACTCCTTGAATAGTTTCATTGGTAAGTCAATGGGGGTGGTAGAGCGTTTTAATTTTAGTTTGTCCAGGCGTTTTGCTACGTCAAATTCTTCTACTAAGTCAGTGGGAAGGGGGGCTGGTAGGTAAGCAGGGAGAGTGGTTGTGTCAAGCCGTGGGAGCTAGTGATAGCTGGAGGTGATATGTATTGGAGAGGAGGTCGAGAGTGTGTTATCTAATTGTTAGGATATGTTGGCTGGTGTGTGTGTGTGTGTGTGTGTGTGTGTGTGTGTGTGTGTGTGTGTGTGTGTGTGTGTGTGTGTGTGTGTGTGTCTGTCTGTCTGTGTGTATCTATGTCTATGTGTTTCGCTGTGTATGTGTATAAAAGCACCCTATCAATATCTAGCTCTCACATTGTACATTTCACTTCACGTTAACAACACCTGACTGAATATATTACAGCACTCATAACACAGCACAACCTTTACCTCATACAACTCCACTTAAGTCACACCCATAATCTGCCTTAGTATCCCTCACAATTCTCAACAGGTTCCAACACTCGTCCATACACACCACATTGCTGTATAAATTCTGAAAGCTTTCTCCAGTTTTTCTGTATAGTCGTGCACGTAGGATAGAGGATGTTTCTTTTAGTCTGTCTGTCTGTCTGTCTGTCTGTCTGTCTGTCTGTCTGTCTGTCTGTCTGTCTGTGTATTTTTCTGTCTGGCTTTCTCACCATCTGTCTGTATTTATCACCCTTTATCTGTCTGTCTGGCTGTCTCACTCTCTGTTTGTCTGTCTGTCTCTCTGTGGCTTAACTAACACAACTAGGGTAGAAAAGGTATGGTTATAAGAGGAGGCTGGAGGCCATAAAAAATAGTAGTAGTAGTAGTAGTAGTGTCGAAGATGTGGCTATTGGGGGAGGCTGGAGGCCTCGTTAAAAAAGTAGTAGTAGCAGCAGTAGCAATAGTAATATCCTCATTATTAACTACCACACCAACATTAATCCAACATCCTAACTTCATTCCACTTACAACATCAAAACATCTCTTCACCTACAACAGTATCCAACACCCTTACGTCGTGCCTATGATAACAATCCCCCGTTCACCTGTCAGACCCACCTGGACACGTATCATATATTCTCGTCTCTAGCTTAGACAGGAGACCTTGGCATACCTCCCTATCACACCCCCGTCATACAATGGGTCTGAGGCAGCTTCAATCTCCGCCGTCACCCGCATGCAGTATTGACGACTCTTGACTTTTTTATTTTATTTTTTGACGGGAGCATATTTTGTTCTTGTTGTTTTTGTTGTTGTTGTTGTTGGTGGCGGTGGTGTTCTTGTTCTTCTTTCTTCTTCTTCTTCTTCTTCTTCTTCTTCTTCTTATTATTATTATTATTATCATTAGCATTCGTGTCGTGTCAAATCTGGGAAGTTGGCATGTGTGTGTGTGTGTGTGTGTGTGTGTGTGTGTGTCATCTTGTTTACTGAGGCGTGTTTGACATCCCCTGAAATGTCTTAAGGAAATTAAATGTAATTATTTCCCTTAATTGTCATAATATACCTTAATTAAATTATAACACCTGCCTAAATTAAATAACTCACTTTAATTAAATACCAACTTTAATAACAACTTTAAAGGAACGTCATTTGTTTTTTAAGCTTCGTTCATAATTTTCAAGTTTGATATTAGTTTTTATTTTTCCGCCCAGGAAAAAAGTGAACCCCTCTACCACTCTTTAAAAATATAATTGGGCATTTATATAACTCTGACGTCATCGCTTTATATCCTGAGCTGGTGTAACGTGATGTAGGTATGGTAGTTGACGGGATGTATGTATGGGAAGTGACATGATAGACGTGTTTGTTGTATTTTAAGTTAACATTAGATTTAAGGGAACCATATCATTTAAAGTAGCTATAAAATTCAAAGGAAGTATTGTATTTTAGGTAGATAAATATTTAAGGTTGTATTACATTTAGGAGAGTTAGTATATAGTATTATAGTCGCCACCTGTCTGTATTTTTTTGTTTCATATTTACATTCAAATATACTTTTTCGCGTCACCCAGTCAAGGTTGAAATACTTGGTGACTGTCAGGTGTTGCGTCAAATAATATCAGATTTCATTAAGCACGAGAGAACTGACAGAAGACCGACAGCAGTGATCACAACAGCGTCACATATCACACTGTTCCACACATCAAGTTTATACCCCCTCGACCCTTTCGATTTTATCTGGACCGTATACTAAACTAATTCACTCACTCACTCACTCATTCACTCACCCACTTTTCATAGTTTTTCAGTCATCCTGATGTATTTTAATGGTGAATTGATCTTTACGTCCCAATTTCACTAATAATTCTTGATGATAAGCACTTTGGAGTTGCGTTTCCTGAATGACTGTCTGATCCACTGAGAGACTTTTTCCTCCTTCACTCCGCTGTCGTGACCCTGCCGGGCGCACGAGTAATCCCGCGCTAAATGCAGCCGTAATTAATATTTGGTCGCCCTTGTTGACTGGCGTGGGGCTTCAGTAATGAGTGGATGTAAATTTTCATTCATATTATTATTATTATTATTATTATTATTATTATTATTATTATTATTATTATTATTATTATTTTAGGAGATATTTGTTCTGTTTGTAAATCTTTCACTACATGAGTCTTTGGAAAACGAAAAAGCTATAACACAAACACCTGTACAAAAATGGACAGACTAGAACTTTTGTATGAATTATTAATATGCTTTTATTCATCTACTTTTAACACCTCACATCTCTCTCTCAAGTAAAGAGAAAAAAAATGGTATAATCATATATATATATATTTTATAATACAGAGGTACGTACATATTTGACATTGCTTAATAGCCCTGCAAGTTGAAGCACCAGAAGTTAAGACCTAGTAAACATTGCTTAATAACCCTGCCAGTTGAAGCACCTATATTAAAACAGCAGCACAAAGAGACACTCATAGCGAACCTTTTATCCACAGTCAAGTTTTTTTCTTATCACAAGGTTCCTCATTTTCCAGTATTATTACTTAAAAAATACCGAAAGCTTGTGAGGACTGATTTTTTTCTGTATTTTGAATGAAAGATAAATAGAGACTAAACTGAAAAGAGAGAGAGAGAGAGAGAGAGAGAGAGAGAGAGAGAGAGAGAGAGAGAGTGGTGAGCAAGAGTTAGATGCAAGGTAACTGGTAATCTCAAGTCGGATATTCACTATCTCACTAATTGCTGTAAATAGGTTAACGAAATTAAAGCTTGAAGATATCGTACTGTTTAATGAATACAATTTATCATCAACAACTACAATAATAAACCATATACAAAAAACCATCAGTGTTGTACAATTTATCATTCTCTCTCATCAAATATCTATGCATTCATAAACCAAATAGCGAATATTATAACAGATGTAATCATATGCCTGGCAGCAATTCACCCACGCTTGTCTATACGCAGCACCATTAATCAATAAAACAATCTCTTTGTCAGTCATTCAGTCAGTCAACGAATATATATATATGTCAGTCAATCAGTCAGGATTACTATACATAGAGATGGTGGACCCAACTGAAAAAAAGGCATTGTGAGAATAATTACTTTTTTTTTTTGGCCGTAACTGTAACAACAATAGCCAGCGAGTGTCGGACATAAATATTATCTCAATACTTTTTTTACTGCCACTGTTGCGTAAAAATAGAGGAATATGTGGCAGAAACGCAACGCCCGAGTCAGCTGGATCAGAATGTGGCAAAATGTATGCACTGCTACCAAACATTTTTTTTTTGTATATTTTTACGAGTGAAATTTTTATTTTTAATTCCCAGACCCAAATCGGGAGCTTACACACACTGACGTTATGTTTTTCCCCTAGTATTCCGGGCTGGTGGAGATTGACATGACATTTTATTCTTTCGTTTCTAACCTAACCTAACCTAGCCTAACCTAACCTAACCTAACCAAACATAACCTAACCTAACCTAACCAAACATAACCTAACCTAACCTAGCCAAACTTAACCTAAACATCAATGTCTTGTGTTCCCAGATATCCATAGCTGGATTATCAAGAACTCAGTGTCTAAAACACTCGGTTAAACACATACATTTTTCCTACAACTAATTCAACTTATCACATTCAGGCTCACATTCGTATATAATGCCAACACAATACACTATATATTTCTTTGTTCTATTTTATCACCAATAACTTCATATTTTCAAACATTTCAATAATATTCTGCATAGCTATTTCACTTTTTATTGTTTTAAAAGTATTACCACATATATTTTACTTGTTTATTATATAGTTTTTATATGACTTATAGATTACTATTAGAGCGAATAATCATAATCATTAGTGTTATTGTCAGGAAAAAATGTATGATAACTTTTTATACATTGATAAACGTTATTTGATGTCCACCTTTACGTACTGATAATCTGGTGACCCCAATAGTGTGTTAATCAAATGAGGATTGGTTAAAGGGATATCTAATTAATAATGACCCCAGTCCTTACCGAATCATCAGTATAAGAGCCGGTTCTTAATGGGCATGTTCTAATGTTAGGGTAATAGAGATGTGGCTCTATTAGGACTTGAGAGTAATACAACCTGTACTTAACCCCATGAGTACGATAACTTAATTTCTGAAATACCGTGACTTATCGGGGTGATCATCGTACTCAAAGGATTAGAAAAAATCTTACCCAATCAGTTAATTCAATGTACTCAAGAATGATAACATCGTACTCAAGAGGTTAATGAAAATCACAATATTACCGAGGTGTGGATTTTTCTTCTCCAGAATTGTCCATTTTCTGGGGGACTGAGTTGGGTTAGGTTAGGTTAGGACTGCAATAGGTTTAGGGTATGTTAGACTAGGGATGGGTTAAGTTTGGTTAGAAGTAGATTAAGTTAAGCTGGTGGTAGGTTAGGTTAAGTTATATATATTGCTAAGCTAGGAAGAGGTTAGATTTGGTTAAGTATGGTTAAGCTAAGGATAGATTAGGTAAGGTTAAATAAAGTTAAGCATAGGATAGGTGAGGTTAGGTTAAGTTAAGTTAGGTTACGCTAAGGGTTAGGTTAGATTAGGTTAGCATAGGCAAGGTTAAACTAGAAATTGGATAGGTAAGTTAGGTTAAATAAGTTTTTGCAAAGGATAGATAGGTTTGGATAGTAAGGTTACACTAGGGAGAGATTAAGTTAGGCGTGATTGGATTCAGTTTCCGGTTTGGGATTCAGTAAGACCCACAGATACAAAGACTAGTGGATAAAAAAACAGTTACATGAAGCTGTAATCAGGTCATCTTAGGTCAATGACTATATAATAAAACTTTTTTTTTAAACCTACATCAAGTATTTATTTTTTTAATCCTGCCAAAATCTCAACAAAACATCAATCTTAAAAAACTATGAAGAACTAATAAGAAAAGTAGAAATATATTAAAACTTTGGAAATGTGGGAAAGTTATATGAGGATGGATATAAACTAATGCAGTTTTATACGTCGAAGTTGGATATTTTTTCCCGAATAATGATTTTGTATGAGACGAATGACCCGATGGATTAACAGATGGACGGAGTTACAGACAGACAGACACACAGACAAACAGACAGACAGACATACAGACAGATAGTCTCTACCCTTAATGAAGCTTTTAGGTGCTTGGTTAATAAGAGATACATAATTGTGAGAAAATATCTTCAATTTTGCATAAAGATGTCGACGTGTGAAACTGACGTGAAAAAAAAAAAAAAAATATTCCCCCCTTCATCGTCATTGTTATTGTAGTCATCGTCTTCGTTTCGGTCGTTATCATGGTCGTCGTCTTAATCGTCATCGTAGGCCTTAATCTTCGTCTCAGTCGTCATCATCTCGCCCTTCTCAACACGTAGACAGGATCAACTTACTCAAAGAATAAATATAATAAATACGACGAAAACGACTCAAAATTTGCTGTAAACGACATAAAAACTATATAACATTACGGGAAAAAATATATGACTCGAAACACATAAACAGTAATGAAAACGTCAAGAGAAAAACTCATTAATAGAGGTAAAATATATGATAATTAATTTTGTTTTTATAGTGAGGAAATAAAAGTAAACACAAATAAATAAAACGTAATTAATTGTCACAGTTTAAAACACTTTACAGTCAGTGAATCTGTTGTTTAGAAAATATAAGTAGTTTTTGCCTCAGTCTCGAAAATATAAACAATACTGATTCGAAGCTCAGACGGGACAGTGAGTGAGCGCTTCGGAAGTTAAAACCATCAGTGAAGCAAAAACGAATACGGATCTTTGAGCTGCGTGGATGAATTTGAAGAAATGGCTTTAGATATTAAATTAAAATTCATTGTTAAGAATTTTGGTGGTATTCTGGAAAAAAAAATAGTCTTGGATAACCGTGATGGTTCAGTCAGTGTTTCATTTCCTCATTGAATCGGTGGAAACTCGACCCTGTAGTTAATGTGACGAGATCTACCTTATACAACCCGCGGGTAACAGAAGGTAGTTGAATCCTAAACGTGTGTGTGTGTGTGATATGGTGATGTTATCATTGTGTTTCAACAACTAAAGTCTTCAGGAGTGTATCGAGGTTAGTAAACACATTAGTCCATGAACCAGTGTGAAGGAAGGGTTGTGGTGAACTGTAGTTATACGATAATTTTGTAAATCTCTGTTGGAAATGTTTTTTTAACAATCTTATTATGATGAAACGATCTTCGAAACGGTTGTATTTTATGGTACATTATAATGCTATTTTGGAAGTGTTTGTACTGTCTAATGAATAGGATTGAAATTTCTTTAACATGAGAGCAAAATATAATGATAGTAAGGCCTCAGCGGCGCAGAAAACGAATGTAAACAAAATTGTAAGGTAAAGAAATCATCTGACACACACATAGGAGAGTCACCAATGTTTGTTATTTTTGAAAATATTTCTCTTGGCATGTTTATTTCAAAGAACTGCCTGCAACACCGGGGGGGGCGGGGTGAAACTTACGAAATAATGTTTAAAATCTCCATACGAAGCAGCATGGCCTTGTCAACAACAGTCTCTGAGGGAGGCCGCTGGACTAAAAACTTTCCTGACGGCAGTCTTCGAGAACTAATCTAACCAAACCTAACCAAACCTAACACCCAAAAACCTAACCTAACCTAACCTAATCTAACCTAACCTAACCTCCCCAAAAATAAAACTTGATCAATAAGGCAGTTTTGTGTGAGTTACGTAAGGATGATAATGGTTGACTTCATAATTTCAACATTCGTATTTCACATTATCTCTCTATATGGGTCAATTTACCAAGAACTCATCACGTAACTTATTCTCGTGTTCCATATTCTGTTGTGCTAGACTTTGAGAAATACTTTATAGCAAATGGAACGAGAGGAGTGACACACACTGACAACCCACTGAACATTTACTGTATATATTCATCAAGTTAGCCATTAGTGCTTATGTATTTTTCTAATCTGATTATCAAAAGTATATGTAGTAATTTCAGAACAATCTTTGATAATTTGAGGTTTTATTTTTTCCATTTGTGTTGATCAGGATACACGGAGATGCTTACCTATGTAATGGTGCATATTCTACCTGTTCTTACAAATTCATATTAAACTCGCTTATCCCAAAATATTTAACTTGACACATTTAATGAATAATAAACACCGCTTATATTGCACACTGGTATATATTTTAATGATACCAATGCTAATATATCGTCCACGTTTTCCCACAATGTTAAATACCACGGCATATCCACACCACATTCTCATTTACTAAACACCACAGCATATCAAACCTAGACCTGCATATTCTACGTCTACTGTGAGTAAGTATATCCCGGGTTATTCCCAACTCACTGACCATTAACAAGTCTAGAAAACCACTCCACTCACTATCCTACACTAAGGATATATCCCCGCTGTGTCAATGTCATGTTCATCCTCGAATTTTCTACCCCTTTCTGTGTCAATACTTCAGCATATCCCACCTCGTAGAAAAAAGATCAAAG
This sequence comes from Homarus americanus, assembly GCF_018991925.1. Lineage (NCBI taxonomy): Eukaryota > Metazoa > Arthropoda > Malacostraca > Decapoda > Nephropidae > Homarus > Homarus americanus. The sequence goes on from NW_024750825.1 coordinate 247,926, forward strand.
CATATTCCCAACATACTCTACCTCGCTCTCTAAATATAACAGCAAATCCAAGTATAATTTTACCCCACAGTGTAAATAAACACAAAAAAATCATCGAATATTCCTCCAAATCTCTCTATGTAAATACTAAGTGTATCCCAAGTTATACCACAACATATTCCTCCCTCTAACAAGACAGACCACAGGCCCTCGCCACCCTAACACACCAACATATTGTAATCTGTTCCACATCACCGCCGGAGAGGGGAAACTTCTCAGCGAAATTCAGAGGTTGTCAGAAAAATTCGGGAACTTTATCGGGCGTCTTAAACTGGCCGTCTTGAGCACCCATCGTTGGAAAGGACGGGGGCGGGGTTGGGTGGGGTGGAGAGGTCTCAAAAACTTTTCCCTCACAAGAATAAGAAAAAATCCGTGGATAAGGAGAGGACAAGAGGAAAAGGAGGACGAGTGAGGAGGGATGTGTGTGTGTGTGTGTGTGTGTGTGTGTGTGTGTGTGTAGTAAGCCAGACGTCGAACGAACCCCAGACGCTATTGAGTGAAATAAAAATTCACCCAGGTAATTACAACCCCCCTAAAAAAATCTTCCCCTCTAAGTGATGTTAAGTTCATTAGATCGCGAAAAAAAAACGAAAAAAAATAAGATAAACATTGGTCAGGGTATTTTCTTCAGAGCCCAAGGGTCTATAGGGCGCCCCCCCCCCCCAAAAAAAATACGAGGAAAAAAAAATCTTGTTCACGAGTATTAAACATTGGTGCGATATGGAAGTCTGATCGCTTCACCCTCTCGCTGCCCTTGTTAGTCGTAAATCCCTTTAAGCTTTGACCTACCCTAACTTAACCCATAGTATTCAAGCCCAGTGCTGATGGTCCCCTGATTCTATACTAGGGCTCAATTCTTAAGAGTTATGTTAAATTTTGTTGGGTTCTAGTATGATTGGGACACATTAGGGCTAGGACCTAATTGAACTAAGGCGGATAAGGACTGGAGCAAAAATAGTGAAAGGGATTTAGATAAGTTACCGCAACAACGTAAAAAAGTGAAGTTCTATCAAGGAAAATATCAAGCAGTGGACTCTAGAAACAAAAATATAAACTATAAATAGAAACTCACCAAGCGTAGAGAGAGAGAGAGAGAGAGAGAGAGAGAGAGAGAGAGAGAGAGAGAGAGAGAGAGCAGAAGTTTCTCGGGGGTGGACGCAGGTAACGAGCTGAGGTACATGACACTATGTTTAGCCAGGAGCAATATAGCTAACACGGAAACTTTTACCCCAACACACCAGGGACAAGACTTTCTCTTTCTTCCGTGTTCATCAGACCCATATCTTAAGTTACCTCGTATAGTGTGTTGGTGCCCGAGCTACAGAGACGCCGATAACACGCTGTAGTGATGATGTTGTGATGTATTACTGGACTTCAATAACTAAATAACAACTATATTCATTAACTATGATTTATCGTTTATTATATACAATACAATACAACACAATAATGGTTAACTAGAGACAGAAAAGTAAAAATAACTAAAACTTATTCAAACATTAAATTGGGAAATAAACTTATTTTCCCTAAAGGAGTTAAGGCTCGGGAAGGATATATTACAAGTTTCAATATATTAAAGATATTTTATAATCTTTAAGAGGATTTATTTCGGGAATTAAATGATTGGTGAGCGAAATATACTGTATAAATGGATGAAACTTAAGGGGAAAGATACAGTACAAATTGGGAAAAATCTTCTTCAGTCGGTAGAGTTACAGAAAACTGGAACAAATTATCTCCACAGGAACTTTTAATAGAGATTTTGTTGTTTTCGATTATCAGTAAATAAACTAATTTTTGTTTATATTCTAGTTGCTTCTTTGTTAGCTTATACCGTAAGTAAGCACGTGTGGTATTATACTTAATCAAGTGAAGAAATTAAGTGTTACTGATATAAAATAAGGATGAATTTTTACTCATAATAAAACAAATATATTCTATTTGTCTTTCTTGAACTAACTCAAATAAATTTATTCTCTACAGATTAAAGAAGTGATATGTTGGGATATAATCGGGTCTCAACTTCGGCCTATAGGATCCTGAAGTCACCGCTCCAGGAACCAATCTTCGTCCGCGGAATCACTGGATACTCACACCGCTCACCACACTCCAGGACTCTTACGTCGACACCTACACTGTGCTGCGCTGACCTCACACTATCTGCTCTATACTGTGACCAGGTGAGTGATGCTGAGGTCTTCCTTGTTCTGTTAGAATCTAACAGAACAAGGAAAACCTCACTCGCAGTGGTTCCCAACCTTTTTGTACTCACGACCCCTTTCTCAAAACCCCGAAACACACGCGATCCCCCTGCCATCAGCCATTTCAGTTCTACAATTTTTTCTGAGAAGGAAAGGGAAAGAAAGAGAAAACAATCATTAATTCGTCAATGTTGTGCCTACTCCACCGGCACAACATTATGTCGTGTGTTTCTGGCGTATCAGCGAAATGAAAGTTTTGGTAATGTTCCTGCTGATGTACTAAGTTCTTCTCCCAAGGCTACCAAGTTCTCCCAAGGTTTCTCGACCCCCCAGTCAACCCAGCGCTCCCCTACCCCTGGAAGGTCGCGACCCACAGGTTGGGAACCCCTGAACGAAACGTTTGAAATTTCTTAATGTTTTTTACCCGTTGTAGGTTATAAGTAAGTTTATAGGGTGTGGTGGATAAGTGGACACGGCGCTCGTCTCCTGGCCTAAGGATTGCTGGTTCGATCCCGGCCTATGGGACCCACTTGTATTTTTTTTTCGAGTTATATTGTGTTTTCTGTTCGTTCATTACTGTGAAATTTCCATTCTAGTTTCATCTATTCTTCATCGTGTTTCTTCACTAATTATTCGCCTATCTGTTAATCCCTTGCGCTCCCATACTCTCGCTCTCTCTCTCTCTCCCTCTTTATTTATCTATGTCACAGTCTAAACACGGTCTAATTAAACAAGAAACAAAACAAAAAATGAAAAGAAAAAAATCTCTTCTGAAATAAACTCGGAGAAAACTCGTACGCAAGAATAATTCCCGGCTCTTCCTCCGTGCCATTCACATCCCCAGTACCAATTAGGATCGAGGTTTATGAGTGTTCTCATTGGTTACTTCGAGTCGAGTTTGGAAAAGCCTCGACACACGAGAAGGAACTACATTAAAACTTTGTCAGGGAGGGCTGGCAAAAGTTTGTAGACAGATATATACAGAAGTTAGCGAGCTTCTTCTATTAATATCCCTGAGAGAACATGTTCGTATTGCAATGTTTTTTTTTTATTCTAAACTCAATTTGAAAGATGCTGTGGACAGGTTCTGCTTATTAGGCATATTAATTTTTAGGTGTGCATACATGCATACATACATCCAGAGAGTTATAGGAACACACACACACACGCACATACACGCACACACACACACACACACACACACACACACACACACACGTACACACGCACACACTAAACATATTACCGTGAAGGCTTTACCGTGTCAGCAGGTGAACATGAGTGTGTGGTGGAGGGTAACGACCGTGTTAAGCTGCAACAAGAACCTTCCTCTGCCTGTTGGTCGTCGAGATAGAATAAAACTTGTAGTAAATTTGAACTAATTGACGTAATTCAGGAGCCCAGATGACTCGTGGCCCGGTAACTAGTAAAAATTCACTGGTCTCTTAACGTTTTTATTGGCTTGTTGACTTGAGCAAGTTGTAGGATGTTGATATCTCGAAGAACCACAAGTAAGGAGGAGGCTTCTCTTAGTTTATTATAATGATGATGATGATGATGATGATGATGATGCTAATAATAATAATGATAATAAACACAAAAACTGGTAAACAACATCGTTATTTATACCCACTGAACATTTTCACACAAACAGAATAAATGAGACAAGATGTGTTTAATCATGAAGACCGTACAGCCTGCCAACACTTTACATGCTCATGAAGACACTATCAGTAAACAGTAGGTGATGCTCTATAAAACAAAGACACAAATAAGTAAAGACAGAGAGGCGTATACAGCAGCCGCTCAACCAAGTCCCAGGCCACCACAAAAGGTTTTTTGTACCTGGCCACGAAACCCTCTCACCGCGAATTTTTATCATCCCTCTGCCTTACAAAGACCAAAGAGCAATCTTTCCTATTCAGAAATAAAAAGAATATTGCTCAGGTTAATATAATAAGAACTTGGGAGTTACAAAAACAGATTTAGAGTGTCAACCTCAATGGGGATTAATTAATATTGGGTGTCCTTAATACCTGAATCTAAACTTACACTTGACTGATATTTCTGAGTAAACCTTTTGATCTTTTAAAACACTCAATTGATGCTTCATTGGAGTTATTTAACCTGAACTTATTACCTAAATATTACTAGTAGTCATATTTGTCATTAGTCTTTTACAATACACCGTACTTAAGATACTGTCCACTGCATAAGAAATACCGTCATTATGTTTTCTAAGGTTAGTCCTGAATCTGATGCTTAATAGTCAGTCTCTGTTTTAGTGTCCCGAGCAGAGCCGAATATTTTTCTTTACCAACAATACAACTGAAATCGTCCAATGATTATGGCATTTATGTCGATAACGAAAAGTATCTGGCAGAGAACTGTGTCCCTGATATCGATAACTGATGTTGATAACCGAAAGTGATCTTGTAAATCACTATGACTCTGATATCGAGAAGCTCAAGTGTACCCAGAAGATGACTGTCTTTAATATCCATAATATAACAGTTAATAGTTCTTGATATCGATAAGCTAAGTGTATCTTGTACAATACCATGTGTAAGATATCATATGGTGACTTAAATGTGTCGTATGTCCTGTAAGATCGATAACCTCAATGTATCCAATATATCACTGTATCCTTGACATCGAGAACGTAAATGTATCACGTATGTCCCTAACATCGATAACGTAAATGTATCAAGTACTTCACAATATCCCTAACACCGATAACGTAAATGTATCATGTATTTCACAATATCCCTAACACCGATAACGTAAATGTATCACGTATTTCACAATATCCCTAACACCGATAACGTAAATGTATCAAGTATTTCACAATATCCCTAACACCGATAACGTAAATGCATCATGTATTTCACAATATCCCTAACACCGATAACGTAAATGCATCATGTATTTCACAATATCCCTAACACCGATAACGTAAATGTATCATGTATTTCACAATGTTTAATATCAATAACGTAAATGTGTGTTGTATCGCGCTACCTCCGTGACTTCCATAACATAATTGTATCCGGCGGGGCACTACACCACTTAACTCGATTACCCACCTGTGTTGCACTGTGGCCCTGGGCTTCAATACACAGATTCATCGGCAAGAGTTATGTGTTGACGATGTGCATAGTAATTCAGGTGTATCAGGTGGGTGGATTTTTTCTTTAATCTTTCTTCTTTTGGGATTAAATTGTGTTGAGATTAATCCTAGAATAAACAGAAGCATTTTTAAGCTAGTTATTTTTTCTTAAGTTAATCTAATTTAGTCTTATCTAAGTTTTAGCCGATTTAATTTAACTAAAATTTCATGTAATTTAAGCTCAATTAACTTAAGTCTATTTTTACGTAATTTCTCGATTTAACTTGGATCTGTTTCTTAACCTAAATTAACCTAACTTCTTAAACCAAACCTAAGTGTACTCAAGCCCAACACAGCCTAACCTAAGCCTAAATTTTATATTATATTTTGTTACGGCCTGTTAACTACCACTGTTAGGAACTGCTCAGTTGTGAATGGCTTTAGGGTCAGCTAGCGTGAGTAATCTAGCAAGGGTTGATAAGATTACACAGGAAGGTACAAAAGGTGATGAATCCTGTCCTACGCGATACACCTCAACACTGCCTCAAGGACTGTTGATGCGTAAACCTTTCATCTTAGCATTTGCTCCCAGCCTCCGGTTTTCCTCGTACTTTACCTAACTTAACCTAATCTTAACTTACCCTAATCTAACCTAACCCTGAAGACAGAGACGCCATGGTGTTCAGAGTCTGTTGGTGTTAGACCCAGTACCTGTGTTTTTCTTAATTTTGATGATTCCGATTTAGTGATGGTTAATGATATTCACTGTGTGTGTGTGTGTGTGTGTGTGTGTGTGTGTGTGTGTGTGTGTGTGTGTGTGTGTGTGTGTTTCTACCTGTCTTATACATCCCCCATACCATCCCTCTCCCACATTCTTCCCCCCTTGATCCGCTCCACAAAAAAAGAGGAAGAGGAGAAAATAAAATACATTGATAAAAAGAAAGAAAAAAACATGATGATATTAGAGTGATTAATCTTATAAAAAAAGTTAATATGAAAATAATAGACTTAATACCACTAGGAGTACGTCCACCTTACCTGATGCAATAACATTAATTGGGGCCGTGGGGGCAGGTGGGGAGGAAGGGGGGAGGGAAAGGAGAAGAGGGACTGGTAGGTAGGGAGGAGGAGGGAAGGGATTGGTAGGTAGGGAGGAGGAGGGGAGGGATTGCTAGGTAGGGAGGAGGAGGAGAGGGATTGGTTGGTAGGGAGGAGGAGGAGAGGGATTGGTTGGTAGGGAGGAGGAGGAGAGGGATTGGTTGGTAGGGAAGAGGAGGAGAGGGATTGGTAAGTTGGGAGGAGAGAAAGAATTGGTAGGTAGGGACAGGGGAAGGAAGGGTGGGTGGGGAGAGGAGACGAAGGGGCAGGTGTGTGGGGAGGTGGGAGGGGTGGAGGGGAGGAGGGAAGGAGGGGAAGGAGGGGCAGGGACAGGTATGTGGGGAGGGAAGGGGGGAGGGAAGGAGGGGCAGGGACAGGTATGTGGGAAGGGAGGGAGGGGGAAGGAAAGGATTGATACATGGGAGGAGGGGAGTGGAGTCCAGGTAGGGGGAGAAGGATAGGAGGGGAGGTCGAGGGTAATACATTAACATGATTGGTATTACTCTGGTGATGACGACAACCACAACCACGGCACTAATTAATTGGTTTCTGACTGTGCACTCTGTGTCGGAAGAGTACAAGTTAATACTCTAATAACTATTGCATCTTTCTGAGAGATTATAAAGGTGTTGTAATTTCATTTCCCTTTAACAATACAGATACAACTCTAATTAACATATACATATACAGTGACTTATAGAACAGGTGTGATGTGAATTCAGATAGATTAATACAGGTACAGGTAGAGATGCAGGTGTTAGGTAATCAATAATGGAGGCTACAGGTACAGATACAAGAATAAAATACAAAAATTATGACTATTTTCATTTTAGTTTGTCTATTACTGAGATAAGTATCAGTAGTGATGCATGTACGGGTAGGGTAGTACACATAACAGTACACTCATACACACGGCAGTACACTCATACACACGGCAGTACACTCATACACACGGCAGTACACTCATACACACAGCAGTACACTCATACACACAGCAGTACACTCATACACACGGCAGTACACTCATACACACGGCAGTACACTCATACACACGGCAGTCATACACACACAGGCAGTACACTCATACACACGGCAGTACACTCATACACACGGCAGTACACTCATACACACAGCAGTACACCATACACACAGCAGTACACCCCACACACAGCAGTACACGGCAGTCATACACGACAGTACACTCATACACAGCAGTACACCTATACACACGCAGTACACACAGTCATACACACAGCAGACACTCATACACACAGCAGACACTCATACACACAGCAGACACTCATACAGCAGACACTCATACACACAGCAGACACTCATACACACAGTCAGCATACACAGTACACTCATACACACAACAGTACACTCCATACACACAGCAGTACACTCATACACACAGCAGTACACTCCATACACACAGCAGTACACCTCATACACACAGCAGTACACTCATACACACGGCACTCATACACACAGCAGTACACTCATACACACAGCAGTACACTCATACACACAGCAGTACACTCATACACACAGCAGTACACTCATACACACAGCAGTACACTCATACACACAGCAGTACACTCATACACACGACAGTACACTCATACACACAGCAGTACACTCATACACACAGCAGTACACTCATACACACAGCAGTACACTCATACACATTTTCTCCTGCGTTTTCCTATCCTCTACCCCCCTTCCTCACCCTCTCCCCCTCACCCTCCCTTACCCACTCTTCTCCCCTCTCCCTATTCTCCCTTATCATCTCACCCCGTTATTAGTCTCCCTCACCCTCTTCCCATTCTTTACTGTTCTTTCTCCTTTCACCCCATTATTACTTCCCCTTACCCTCTCCTATCCTACACTCTGTTATTACAACCTCTCACCCTCTCACTTCCCTCTCACCCCATTATTACTCTCCCTCACCCTCTCACCCCATTATTGCTCTCCCTCACCCTCTCACTTTCAGTCTCCCTCTCACCCCATTATTACTCTCCCTCACCCTCTCACTTTCAGTCTCCCTCTCACCCCATTATTACTCTCCCTCACCCTCTCACTTTCAGTCTCCCTCTCACCCCATTATTACTCTCCCCTCACCCTCTCACTTTCAGTCTCCCTCTCACCCCATTATTGCTCTCCCTCACCCTCTCACTTTCAGTCCTCCTCACCCCATTACTCTCCTCATTTTCACTCTCCTCTCACCCCATTACTACTCTTCCTCACGCTCTCACCTCAAATCCTATGATATTCTCAACACCCCCATTCTCTCCCCCGCTAGCTTCCTTATGTCCAACGTTAAAAGCGACTTTATGGCCCTATTATGTTATTATATCTTGGTTATAGGCTAAATGGGGGCCTGTTCGTATTAGGCCCCAGTCTTAATAGGCCCCAGTCTCAATAGGACATGGTCTTAATAGGCCTTAGTTTTAATAGGACCTGGTCTTAATAGGCCCCAGTCTTAATAGGACCTGGGTTTAATAGGACCTATACCTATTACGACTCACTCTTGATGGGCCTAAGTACAACAATTACACCTTATTATAACTTAGGTATTAACATTAATGCCTATAATGGACTTCAGAACCTTTAGAATTGGTGCTTATAGGATCGAGGCTTGTTAAAACTAGTTCCATTAGGTGTGGGGGCTTGGCTACATGTTAAAGAGGATTTGATATTTCCCGTAGCTGGAGATGGAGCAGGAACCCAACCAAACCCAACCCAACCCTACCCAACCCAATCCAAACCTAACCCAACCAAACCCAACCCCCAACCCAACCCAACCCAACCCAACCTTAACCCAACCAACCCCAACACCAACACCAACCCAACCCAACCCAACCCAACAACCCAACCCAACCTTAACCCAACCAAACCCAACCCAACAACCCAACCCAACCAACAGCAACCCAACACCAACCCAACTCACCCAACCCAACACCAACCCAACCCAATCCAACTCTAACCCAACCAAACCTAACCCAACCCTAACCAAACCTAACATACCTTATCTCCAACAGAACTTAACAGAACCAAACCAAGCACGCAGTTTTATTATGTAAATCTGATTCTGTATATAGAGTGAGACTGGACCCGTGTTAAGTTGAGTCTGTCGTATAGTGCATTAACCAAAGCCGCTACACGTGGATTTCCATACCAGATTGATCATAAAAAAAACATAAACTTTCTAAGGTAAATTTTGTCTGATAATTTGTACGAACAATGATTTTATACGAAGTTAGGTTATCTGTTTATATATTCTGTATTGTACGTTACGTGTTATAAGCTGTGTGTATTGTTATGGTGTTACTTTGTATTCTTTGTGTGTGTGTGTGTGTGTGTGTGTGTGTGTGTGTGTGTGTGTGTGTGTGTGTGTGTGTGTGTGTGTGTATAATAATAATAATAATAATTAACGGTTTATTGAAAAAGTTTGCAGCCCGAAGGCTGAAAATATACATTGGACATAAATGACTTATTACATACATTGGTGGTTTAACAAAAGCCTTCATTAGAGAAAGGTAAAGGAACATACAGTGAACATTCAGATTAATGTAGGTGTTGAACAGCAAACACGTAGTGTAGTAACTCTCTCCCAGATGGTGTTAGGAGGGACCTGATGTGGTGTAGTAATTCCCTCACAGATGGTGTTATGAGGGGCCTCACGTGTAGTAATTCCCTCACAGATGGTGTTATGAGGGGCCTCACGTGGTGTAGTAGTTCCCTCATAGATGGTGTTACGAGGGGCCTCACGTGGTGTAGTAACTTCCTCACAGATGGTGTTATGAGGGGCATCACGTGGTGTACGAATTCCCTCACAGATGGTGTTATGAGGGACCTGACGTGGTGTAGTAATTCCCTCACAGATGGTGTTATGAGGGGCTTGACGTGGTGTAGTAATTCCCTCACAGATGGTGTTATATGAGTGAGGTGTGGCCCCAGGCCTTCCTATCGTAGACGGATTAACACATCGCCGGTTGTTGGGTCTCACGGGCCGTTATCACTGGGTACCTGGGACCTCACTGTGTGAAGGTTAACTTGAATACGACTTTTACTGTTAAGTTGTTCTCACTGACTCAAGCACTGTTCACCAATGTTCACCTCTGTTTAAAACTGGTTCCATTCCTTTCCCAAATGAAATTGCAACTTCTGGCGAGAACCTGTTGTTACTCCGGTGGGGAGAAGTGGTTCAGGGGAGGGGGTTGGTATGGGCCAACTTAACAGTTGACCTGGCTGCTCCGAGAGGAGCGCCAGGTACGTCTTGACCCTTCGGTGGTCAAGGATGTAGTGTGTGTGTGTGTGTGTGTGTGTGTTTCTTGTTGTTATTCTCCCATTTGTTTTGTAATTTTCACTATACATTCTCCCGTTCTTGGAGTTTTTATTTTTCGTCATCCAGCCAACGACAAAATTGAAGAAAAATTAACATTCTAGATAAATATAACCCATTAATATTAGGGCCCGTTAGGACACTGGGGTCTATTAGTACTGAGGCTTGTTAGGATTAAGGTTCATATGTACTAAGGCCCATTAAGTGACAGAGAGGGAAGGGGGGGGGGTGGGGTAGAGAGGTCTTTAGGACTAAGGTTCGTCTGATCTGTGGTCGTCTCCGGAGATCAAACCCTCGAGGATATTCAGACAGACTCCCTCCATGTGTCCTCGTGTGTTGAAACTTTACAGGTTTAGCTGAGGGACTAATTCATTTGAGTCCATATTACAAAATCCTGGAATGGAGGTCTTCTGTACCTTAGTGTCTCGCTCTGGGATAATCTTCCAACTCTTCCAGCAACGACGTCTGAGAAAATTTACGTAATCGGCTCAACATACAAATCCCTCCAGTTTTCAGACCCTAAATAATCTTCTCTTTATTCATACCGAGTTATTATTTACATTGCTACCTTGACTGTCGCTTTTTATTAAGTTTGTGTGTGTGTTACTCTTCCATTTGTCTTTGACCCGTTCACCTTTTCATCTCTCGTGCATGTTATATAGACAGGGGTTGTAGCTAAAGGTGATGGCGTCTTTCACCAGGTCAGAGTAAAATCCAAGAGCTCGTAACTTTAGGCAAATCCTTGAGAAAGTCCTCTTATTTTGTGTCTTTATTTGTCATATCACTCTGTATGCGTTTGAGGAAGTGTCTATGTTACTCTCTCTCGGCACCTACAGATGCTCAAAGGTAAGGAATGACTTACGTACAGGGAAACCAAACGGACGGAATGACTTGCGTACAGATGGTCATTTGCAGGGAATGACTTACGTATAGATGGTCAGCTGCAGGGATGACTTACGTACAGATGGTCAGTTGCAGGGAATGACTTACGTGCAGATGGTCAGCTGCAGGGAATGATTTACTTATAGATGGTGAGTTGCAAGGAATGACTTACGTACAGATGGTCAGTTGCAGGGAATGTCTTACGTACAGATGGTCAGTTGCAGGGAATGACTTACGTACAGATGGTCAGTTGCAGGGAATGACTAACGTACAGATGGTTAGTTGCAGGGAATGACACATACAGATGGTCAGTTGCAGGGAATGACTTACGTACAGATGGTCAGTTGCAGGGAATGACTTACGTACAAGTGGTCAGTAGTAGGGAATGACTAACTTACAGATGGTCAGGTGCACGAAATGGCGGACGTACAGCTGGTCAGACGCATAGAATGTGGTCTCGTACAAACAATTAGCGACCTTTCTAAAGTCTCCCTTCCAAGACGTCATCGAGAATTGTCCAGGTGATTAAAACATCAATTCAAGACGACCCCTCACCCATCACTCTTCCACATGGGCGAGCCAATGACAGCCACAAGGTAACTGATTCGACTCCCTCATCATTCATTTCCCTTCCCTTCCTCCCTTCCCTTCCCTTCCCTTCCCTTCCCTTCCCTCTCTCTCTTTCGCCCCTCTTCTCTTTCTACCCCCTTCCTCTATCATCCCTTCCCGTTCCTCTCCCCTATCTTGCCCACCCCTCCTCTTTCCTGCCCTCCCCTCCTCTTCCCTCTCCTTGTCCTTCCCTTCTCCTTCTCTCCTCCTCCCTTCCTTCCTCACCCCTACCCCTCCCCTTCCTTCCTTCCTCTCTCCCCACTAATTCCTTCCCCTCCCCTCCCATCCCCTCCCCTCCCCACTCCCTCAGCACCACTCCCGTCTTGATCAGACTTATCAACTTAGGTTTGCTAGTCTTGGTGATGGTGAGACTGGGAGAACTGTTCCTCCTGGCTCTTGGTAATGTACTCTTCTCCTTCTTCCTCCTCCTCCTCCTTCTTCTTCTTCCCCCCCTGCAGCCTGTGGTCTCTCTCTCTCTTTCTCTCCCTCTCTCTCTTCCTCTTCTCTGTCCTTCCTTCCGCGTGTTTGCTCAGAGTTATCCCTAATTTCTTCTTCCGCAAGTTTGTAATGCTGTTGAAGTTCTAATGTGATTGTGCCTCTTTGTAGACTTAACTGGCAATTTCCTCAGAGGTGAAACGGCTAAAAAACTTTCCCTCTGCTCTTCCTTCTAGCTTCACCCCTTCCTTCTCCCTCTTCCTATTAATTTCAACCCTGCATTCCTTCTCTTCCTCCTCCTAATTTCATCTTATCCCTTCCTCCTCCTCCTCCTCCTCCTCCTCATCTTCCTAACTTCACTCTCTTCCTTCTTCCTCTTCCCTTCCTCCCAACTTCACCCTCTCCCTTCTTCCTCCTCCTAATTTCACCCACCTCCTTTCCCCTTCCTCCCCTTTCTCTTCCACTCATTTACCCTTCCTACCTTCCTCGTCCTCTGTTTCTTTATCCCCATTCCGTCATATTTCCCTCCTCTTTCACCCATCTCATTCTCCTTTTCTACTTCCCTCGTCCTCTTATAATCCTCCTTGCCTGTTCCATCATCCCTTCTTCCCCCTCCTCCCTCATCCGTCATAATTATTTTTGACTTTATCTTCCTTTCCTTTACCTGTGTTCTCTACCTATTTATAACCTTTCCTTTGTTTCACCATTCTCTCTTGCTTCTTCTTGCCATGACCTGATACCTAATATGACCTCAGTGTCTCCCTAACGAGGTCACCACCCACAGATATAATCACAAGTTCCTGAGGATTAGTTATGGTAGCTTTAGAAAAAGTCCTTAAATCTAATATTTTCATCCCAAATCGACCTTTTAGAAAAGTCTGATTCATTTATTCTAATTTTACATCCCGCCGCTACAATTCGAGGGCATAATGCTTGGCCTCTCTCTGTGTCTGTATCTTGGTTCTCGGTCAAACTACCTCATCTTGTAGTTTATCAGGTAATTTTGTGAAACTTAACACATGCCGTAGGTTTTGGAGGGGGTAATGGTTGTTTACATATACATGGTCCAGACACAAACATTAAACTGTACTGTACAGTAGTTTGCTTTACGCTTCTTTTAATCCATTGTGTGACATAAATTACTAGTGGGATATCAACCTCCTCTTCTGATACATCTCCATCACCCGCTGTCAGGTATAACTCTAAGTGAAAGACCATCGTACTCTGGAGGGTTGGTGGACCTATGAAGGCTGATTGATGATAACTGTATAAGCTTATGGGGTCGAGGTCGCAACATCCATTTGATTCTCCCTCTTCAGACAACCACTTTTGTTACCCACTATATATAGTCACAACAACGTGGCATTTGGAAGATAACGAATTTAAAGGTTGGTTATGGTGAAATGTTGTGTTTTAGAGAGAGAGAGAATCTGAGGCCTTATCTTAGCAACAGTGACCTGCCATCACCTTGAGACTGTCATACGAGAGCTGAGGATGACACATGGGGAGTGATTACACCAGCCTGCTAAACTGACAGCCACAAACTCGATGGTCACATCTGTCTTGCTTTCAGATATATATGTTACTCTCAAGCCCATCCTGGGTCCCTGAGAAGCTGCTATCACTGATCCTCTCAAGGTAAACAATATTCTCCAGCTGTTGGGAAAATATATTACTAAATAATGTTACCATGTTGGAGCACAGGCCGCTGTCTTGGTAATGTAGATAATAATACTTGTAGTAGTTATTGTATTAGTATTGTCATCAGATGGAACATGAAGCTGACTATAGAGGGAAGAGGGCATAGAATCAGGAATGCTTTGGGGAAATATTCACATAAGCTGCGTTACCGAGGAGTATATGGCAGACTACATCGAAGGGACATTGATAAGCCCGTAGGATTTGTTGAGGTGAGGAGGAAAATACTCTCTTAGTGAGTGAGTCAGTCAGGAAAGACATTTATAGAGCTGTTAAAGGAACTAGAAATTCACTTTAGAAAATCTGGTGGTTCAGCTGATCAAGGTGTTCGACTCTAATACCTCTTAACTTAGGTTGGGATCTCACCCGAAGTTCATCGTTGATTTAAATACTCATTGTAGTCACTAGCGTCACTTTCAGTTGCCCAATCGTTGTTATTTTATTTTCTTATATGGTCATTTAGTGTTTCCTATTCTATCCCCTTCTCCTTCTTTTATCAGGCGTCATATATTCCCCTGTACACGTACCCTTGTTCCAACACTCTCCCCTCCTACTAACTAACCTAAAATTCTTGTCCCCTTGAACATTATAGTGAACAAGTGGGAATAAACGTGAACAGCATTGCAATAGGGTATAGAAAGCCATTGTTTCCCCCCATAAATGAGTGATATTCGTTTCTTCTTGGTGAGTGAGTGAGTTAGTGAGCGAGCGAGTGAGTGAGTGAGTTAGAGAGCGAGTGAGTGAGTGAGTGAGTGAATATTTACAGCATTTTACTATACGAAGAAAAACGATTAAAATTACATCTCTGAAGAAGCAATAAGAAGAAAAAATATTAACAAAATCGAATCTAACACCAACACTATCTTGTCTTTCCCACCCCCCCTCTTACTCCTCCCCCCCCACACCCACCCACCCACCCCCCCACCCACCCCACCCAAAAAATAGCAAAACATCAATTCCTAACCAAGCTGTCAAGGATATAATTTACCAAGTTTCGTCTCCTGCTAACAGTGAGGGACACACACGCTACACTAACTCAAACCCCGAGCACCACTTTCCCCCGCCCAACTCCCTACCGCTATTGCTTTACACGGTGACGCACTCTTAAACTGTGGGCTATATCTCTCCCTAATGAACGGGTGCTCGCCTTAGACAGCCCTGCCCTATATCATCCTCTCCTTCACTACCCTTATAAGCTGTTGACTGCTGCTGCTGCTGCTGGTGGTGGTGTTGCCGCTGGTGTAAAGGTTATTTTATGTGAGCTTTTTTGTTTCTTTACTTCCTTCGTGGGCTGTTACGATGGCCATTTTTCATGTGTTTCCTGGTGTGTGTGTGTGTATGTGTGTGTGTGTGTGTGTGTGTGTGTGTGTGTGTGTGTGTGTGTATTCGCTTGTCTCTGTGTTAGTTTGTTTCTTGCTATTTGTATTTCCATCCGTCTTTCTGTGTCTCTCTGTTTTTCTGTGTATGTCTGTCAATTCCTATTTTCATCTTTTTCAGTCTCTTATTCACCCTCTTTCTTTTCATCTCAATTTGTCTCTGTCTATTCATTTCACAAGCTAATCCTAAAGACAGTATATTGTAGACAGTAAACTACGTCATTCAGGTATTACAGTTATGTTTATGCTCGTTAATTACAGCTATTATTTACGAACACATACATAGAAAAATACCCATTAACTGAAGATGTTAAGTTAAGAGAACACTTTCTCATAAACAGCTCCAGTCCCAACCACTTACCACTTCATATTTTTCATGAGTAAATATACTATTGTTTGGTCCGTATAAACAAGTAATACCCCTCTTAAGAAAAAATATAATAAATCAAGGTTTTATCTGGTAGTTAAGACAAGAAAACGAGTGTTAAGACAAATCACCGGACCTCATCATTAAGTGTGTGTGTGTGGCTGGCGAGATAGAGTAATGGATGACCTTCACTTACGTCTTAAGAACCGCTACAGTACGGTACCTTCTCCAGGCTGTGAGTTGAGGAAAGACTGAGAACAGAACATATATATACATTATTATCTTTAAAAGTCAATAAATTATAGGTAGCTGTAGTGACCGAGTAATTTATATAGATTATCAATATTACAACGATGTTTATAAACTGGGTATTATGGTGGGCTAATTTGTCAATATATTCCTCCGTGTGAATTGAGGTTTGATATAAAGTGTAGGAGTGGAAGAGGGATTAAACCCTGTATTGTGATGATCTGTTAGGCACAATAATCACGTTGCACCCCAGCCCAGCCCAGCCCAGCCCAGCCCACCAGACTAAAAAAAAAAAAAGAAGTGTACCTGGGGATTCTGTCCGTCCATGTATCCGTGTTGCGAGGGCAATGTTAAGAAACTAAATTAAACTGTAGTGTTGATCTTTATCTCGCTTCTTCCTTATGTGGCTCTCTCACCCATTCTCTCATCATGGGGGAGGTAATCAATGGTTCCTAGGCTTCAGAACAACACAGTATTCAGTATTCAATAAGTCAATCTCAAAGCTGGTTAGTGTCTATTGTATGTCATATCATCTCATAAATTTCTGGTGCCTGACTTGGGTATAAATATCTCAGCAAGTATATAATTAAAGCCTTGAAGGGTGACTGTCGTAGGGAGTAACGTTGATGTATATCTTACGAGGAGTCAATGTTTGTCTGGTAGGTATATAGCGGAAGGTCCAGCCAAACTAGTCCCCTGTTCTCATATTTTGTGCTGTACTGTATATAGGTAACAGGTATCCCGTAGTGGAACGATGGCTGTTGATTTGATTGATTCGCTAATCATTGAGTGATCATTCAGAGTAGAAACAAATATGGTTAACGAGATTGTAATTTTTACTTTTCTTTCATTGTGATTTGACTGTGATTCGTCTTTCACTGGTTGGCGAATCAATTAACCAGACTCCATCGTCCTGCTAATGGTTACCTGTTGTGTGTGTATAACAGGGAGACAGTTTAATGTCCAGTGGCTCTGAGTCGTGTTGCACCATAACTACCATTGAAGGGAAACACAATGGCCTCAGTGTACAATCTGGTAACTTGAATACATTTATGGCAGTGGAAATATTATACACGCGTCTAATGATACATAGTCTTGGTTACGGTTTATTTTGATCTCATTGACTGCATTATTCAGCTCAATGCCGCCTTTTCTCACTGACTGATCGTAATTTTTCCACGTGAGGGAGACTTTTTGAATAGGTCCCGTAATATAGGCACACGACCAGTCTCACATGGATGCAGCTGTGGCTAATTCTTGTTCACTCTTGTTAAACATTGATGAGATTTTGTTAGGTCTATCGTGTGTTCAAGTTCAGTGTCTGATGAGAGGATACACCAACCAGGTCTAGTGACATTAATCCATCATTCAAGGTACCACTTCATGTCTGAGGATTGGTGACCACGGCCCACTACATCAAAAGTTTTCGGACTGTCTTTACCAATCCTCCTACATTGTGTATCTCTCTGTAAACGATGATGATGATGATGATGATGATGATGATGATGATGATGATGATGAACGTGACCTTTAATTTCATTCATCCAGCTCAGTCTGTGCCTTCCTCTGGCTTTTCTATTCTCAGCTCGCCCCATAAATAAGTCTACCACCATCTCCTGCTGACAAGCCTTGACTGAATTATTTCTGAAACTGTCACTGATGACAGCCCACATCCCAGACCCATAGCGGGAGAAAACAAAGTGGGTTGATACTGTTGTTTTAAGTATGATGTTTATAAACCTCTTGTGATTTAAACCTCGTAGTAAGCTGCATTAGTGGTGAGTGCTTCGGTCGAGTGGCGAGGCCTGGGGAGCAGTGGTGTGAGGGGGTAGAGGGAGAGATAAGGGAAGATTCTGTTTATGGTTTGGTCTCGAGATGATTTGTGCTGCTAAAATATATATTAATCTACTAATAAATATATCACCAGACTACATAGTGAACTTAGTATATATAATTTATTTTATTTTTCATGCTTTTTGATTGTAATGAATATGTAATTAATGCTTCCTGAAGATCTGCATCAACTCAGCGCTATAGTATGTGGCTTAACTAACATCACCAAGGTTAAATAAAGGTTTACTTTACGATAGGTGTAGATGAGGATATGTTAGGTTAGATTAGGAATAAGTTCAGTTAAGGAATGATTAGGTTAACTTATGTTAGGATTAGGTTTGGTGAAGTAAAAGTTAGGTTAAGTTAGGTTAAAAGCAGTTCAGGTAAGGGAAGGTTAAGTCTAGGTGGGTTCCGTGTACAGAAACTATTTATTACCTTGTAGTGAAACTCTTCCATGACTCACACCTAACATGAGTGAACCATATACCACACACGTCTATAGGGATATTAATATGGCTGCCATTGTCATATATATACCAAGTGAATGACTGTCAGCGCCCTATACAGTACAGGTGTTCATTGCACGGTGTTTATCATTAACCTTTAGTGTTTGTTTACGTACAATATCAATGTTATTCCTCACTTACTGTACTCATAATAACAATCCATTCCAGTAGTATTTTTTTTTGCTTAATATTTTTCATCGATCATTATTATTGGTATTTTATTATTTATATTATGTGTTATATATATTTGTTTATTCTATATATAGAAGTTAATTTCAATATTTATTATTTTTCGACACTCCTAACTTGTCTCTATACAGTGTTGATTATGTAGAGGATTGTAATACAAATGAATAGCATCATTATTAACCATTGGTTAGCCTAACAATTACCTTACCACACCTAACTCACCTATTCTTCCCCTCCCTCCTCCCTTTTCCTCCCCCTCCCTCACCTATCCCCCGCGGCCTCTGTTACCCAGTGAGGTGACAGGTGGTAGTTAGGGATCGTAAATTATTGGGTGGTGGTAGTGACGTCATCACTCCGCTCGATACCCAACCACAAAAACTTGCTGAGGTCAACCAGAGGACGTAACCAAATCCTGAGGTCAAACGCGGGTCATGACCTAGGCGTGAGAAGGTCAACGAGGGGTCATGAGACGTCACTGATCACCTAACAACGCTGGGTCATGAGAGGGCACTTATCACCTGCCAATGAGGGGTCATAGGGGGTCACTGATCAACTGCCAACGAGAGGTCATTAAGGGTCACTAATCACTTGTCAACGAGGGGTCATAAGGGTGTCACTAATTACTTATCAACTAGGGTCAATAGGAGTCACTAATTACTTATCAACTAGGGTCAATAGGAGTCACTAATCACTTATCAACGAAGGGTCATTAGGAGTCACTAAACATAGGTCAGCCAGGGTTAGGCTCCCCCTCCCCCCCCCCCGAAAAACAATATCCCAGTTAGTTGGTAAAATAATAAACTGCTGTTTAAGGCAGCTTGACCTATTATCTCTGAAAAAGCCTTGACATATCCATCTTGATAATGGTAGTGGTTGTGTTCAGTTATGGGGGTCATTTGTGTCTCGTCCAGCCATGCCGAGATTAGGAGGTCATATCTGTATAGGTCAAAGGTGAGTATCCATAACTTGAGAGAGAGGGAATAGTTGGTTTGTTGATGTTGTTGGGTAATTGGATTCCAGTTTTAATTGACAGCAGATTGATGTTGCCTTACCTAACCTAACCTAGCTTAAATTTACCTAACCTAACCTAATCTAAAAACCTAACCAAACTAACACACTAAACCAAACTAACACACCTAACATAACCTAATCTAACAAACCTAACCTAACTAACAAACCTAACCTAACCTTACCTAACTAACAAACCTAACCTAACCTTACCTAACTAACAAACCTAACCTAACCTTACCTAACCTTCATAATTCCAACTCCATTACAATTAAACTAAACAAGAATTGCCAGCCAGGTTGTATAGTGTTCTGTGTTTCTCGCTGTGACTTTCTGATTGGCGGAGTGGCTGGCTGAATGCATGACTGTCTGATTGGCGGAGTGACTGGCTGAATGCATGACTGTCTGATTGGCGGAGTGACTGGCTGAATGCATGACTGTCTGATTGGCGGAGTGACTGGCTGAATGCATGATTAACTGTTTCACTGACTAGTTAGGGACAGATTGTGTGAGGGTTAAGTTAAGTTAGATTATACTGACTTCCGGGACCTTGTTTTATATTCTGGATTTATAATACAGTGAATCCTCTTTATAACGGACTATCCTTTACCATATAGTCCGATAAATGAGGGGTTTCATACCTAACAGACCTCGATATAACGGACTATCCTTTACCATATAGTCCGTTAGATGAGGGGTTTCATACCTAACAGACCTCGATATAACGGACTATCCTTTACCATATAGTCCGTTAGATGAGGGGTTTCATACCTAACAGACCTCGATATAACGGATTATCCTCTCCAACATCCTCCATTATAATTACCAAATAGACCCAGAATATTTGAGCAGATTTACAGTAGTCAAAAATACAGTCTAAAATATTTAAACAAATACAAATGTTGAATATTTGACCAAAAAAGCCTCGAATATTTAACGAAGTCACTTAGTGTACCTGACAAGCGGGTATGAAATATATATTAAGCAATTTGGGGACACACTGAGTCACGAGTCTATTGTATTTCTACCACAAAACAGCATTTGGGTGAGAGTTGAGGTTGACAGCCTTTAACACTTGATGATTGATCGTGGGAGCTAAGTAATGGAGCTGCACTTTTATATCCAGCTCATCCATTAGCGCTCTGTGTGTGGGGAGGAGGAGGGAGTGTGTGTGTGTGTGTGTGTGTGAGAGAGGGGGGAAAGGGCGTGTGTGAGGAGGTAGTGTGTGGGGGTGGGGGCTCGTGTGGGGAGTGGATATGTGTGGGGAGGGAGGAGGGAGTGGGTGTGGAGGGGTTGGAAGAGGGGTGTGTGTGGGGAGGAGGGGGGGTGTGTGTGTGGGGTGTGTGTGGGGGGGTCGTGTGTGTGGGGGAGGGAGGACGGAGTGGGTGTGTGGGTTTCGTTTGTGTGGGGGGGTGTACGTGTGTTGGGGGGACGTGTGCGATGGAGCAGCCCTTTTGGGGAGGCACTCTGCTCACCCCACATGGGGAGGGAGCTAGAAAAAGTGCCCTGCCTAAGAACCCAACCTGACTGGGCAACCGCACCCAGTAAGGTCATCCTTATGCGGTCGAAAACACAACCAAAATCACAGATCCAAACAAACACAAAATATACACCCTCTTATGGTCGCTGCATGAAATGTCAGGACCCTTCTGGATACTGGCACAAATGCACGTCCTGAAAGAAGAACTGTCCTTGTGGCAAAAGAGCTGGCTAGGTATAATATCGACAGGGCAACCATCAGCGAGTCCCGGCTCCCAGATGAGGGCCAACTCACAGAACGGGGGTCTGCCTACACCTTGTTATAGAAAGGTAAGCCTGCTGCTTAAAAATTATTAATGTACAGTATGACATAAATTAAAGTAGAAAGCGTTTTTGTCAATTTCTGGGGTAACGATAGTAAGTTGGCAATTATAATTCTGTAGTTCATATTTTTTTTAGGCTATCGATGATGACCAGATTAATAGACAGCATACACGCAACAGTCTTAGCACGGAAATGATTGAAGGTTTCTGTAGTCAGTTATTAAACAGACAATGAGAACATCATCACTAGCAATGAGTAAACTACAGAGGATATATTCATACACATTAAAGTAAAACCATGTTTAATATTATGTATGCTAACATTTTCGAGGCAATGGTATTTGTTAATGAGTGTTATGGTACAACAACAGGACATAATACAGCTGCATGACGGTACTGAGCGTAGATCTTCCTACCTTGGCAGCTCATTATCGTTTCTCACTCTTGTTTTAGCTGGAAATCAATAGTTCTGTGCCTTTATTTAAGCTTCGGATAATTTTAGTGTGCTGCATTATCACTGCTACAGGGTGTGGCTCAGGGTGGGACGCTCTCCCTAATCTGTTTAACTTCATATACGTTTTCCTTAAAATGTAACGACAACAAAACAGATAAATATGTATGTGTTAATTCACAAATGACATTATTAAATTCTTCGTGTATTGTGTTAAACAGGAGAATGCAAATTGTTTGAATGATTACGTGTTGTAAATACAGGTGTTAAACCGTTAAATTATTCCTGTCAGTCAGAGAAAACGGTGTTTGCGGCAAACAATATGAACCATTTTTTCCATGTGGACACTTTTTGTTTCATCAAACAGATAATAAAACAAATACATTCATAAGAGCAGTGTGTTTACCATAACCGCTGACATAACATTGACTCTGGCGTGTGTGAAATAACATGAAAAACATTGATTCCTCTCATATACGTCAAAACGTCAGGTCTCGCTGACCGAAAATCATGGTCATTTCATAACACTTCGTACGATCATCCAAATATCGTTTATATGGCATTACACTCTAAAATGGATTGTGTGAAATGAATATATTCTCATTTATTTCACTAAAATCCTGAATTTCAGCTAAATACAAAAATCCTAGTATTTTATTGTTGCTACATTTTACAATATCTGAATGAAAAGAAACGAAGAATCAAGACACTGTTTTGTGAAACTGTGTATATAGGCCAGCCAAAATGGGCCCACGAAATGGCTCGCTATTGAGGACCTGGCGAGTGATGGGTGTGAGGCCGCTGAATATTTGTATTATTATTACACTGCAGGACGAGGGGGGGGGGGGATGCTGAGGCGGCGACATAATACGAGGGAAACAAGACTAAGTCACATACAATGAAAAATATTCTTCACTCATGACTAAAGCATTCAAGAAGTTAATGCATGTTGTTGACCACTCTGGTAGTACTTCACTTGCCTCTGGAGTCTGCGATAGAGGAAGCTCATATAAAGATCAGGGTGATTTTAAGCTTCTACGATCAGCTTTTGCGGTATTTTCGCTAAACAAATGTACACTATGGAGAATGAAACATGAACGAAATACTAGAGTGAGATAAAGATTGTCTGAATGATGGTGCGCGAAACCAGGGGTGAGGTTTGGTAGTCCAGTTATGATACAATGATATGCGGTATTAGGGATGTCACCTAGGTTAGTGAGTTTTGAGGAGACTAAAGAGACCAATACGGGACCCAACAGCGTCGTTCACATCCGTTACACATGTGGAGGGATTCATCTACTGCGGGAGGGGCGGTGGCAGCATCTTTCCGACGTTGGCGCTTGTCTGCCTCGGTTTGCAGTCGGGTTAACTGGAAAGTATTGACACCTTCTCGTGTGGTTCTCCTCCAAACGTTACGATGTGGAGTAATTGACTCCCAGGTGAGGGGGGTCGATTTGACACTTTTTCAGGTTAGTCTTTAGACTATCCTAATACCTTTTCAATTGCCCGCCAGCGTTACGTTTATTATTCGCTATGTGACTGTAAAGTAGCTGCTTTGGCAGTCTACTGTCGTCCATGCGGGTAACATGGCCAGTCCAGGGTAGTTGTTCGTGGATAATGGTAGCCTCGATGATCCTACAGTTGGTGTCAGCATGAATACTGGCATTTGTTCTCTAGTCTTCCCAGTGAGTTCGGAGGATGGAACGTAGACTATGTTGGTGAAAGTTTTCAAGTGCCATGAGGTGCCTCCTGTATGTCACCCATGTCTCAATATCATATAACAGGGTGGGGAGGACCACTGCTCGATATACGTGCAGCTGTGTAGATAATTTCAGCTACCTACTGCCGAAGAAACTTTTTCAGAGTCTGCCAAAGGCTTGAGATGCACATCTGATCCGAATCTGAATCTCTTCACCGATGTCCTGGGGTGGTGGACAGGTGGGAGCCGAGATACCGAAAGTGGGTAACATTAGAGAGGGTAGTACCATTAAGCTGGATGGATGGTGAAGGTGTGTAGAGATCTCCTGGAGGTCGTGTTCAGTGTGAGCAACAAGGGTGAGGTTGTCTGCATACTGAAGTTCAGTACTGGAGGCGGCTGACACCTATGTTCTTGCCTGGAGTTGTCTTATGTTGAAAAGACCCCCCTTCACCCGGTACTCGACTTTCACCCTGCTGGCTAAATTGGCACTGGCACGAGTTAGGAAGGCAGCCAAGAAGATGGAAAAGAGAGTTGGTGTCAGTACATATCCTTGTTTAACCCCCGTTTGGTGGGGAAGAACTCTGACTGAGTGCCGTTATGCAGGACACTGCTGCTCATGCCATCGTGGAGTTGCCTCACAATGGCGATGAATTTTGGTGGGCAGCCAAAACGGCTGCGGGTCCACCAGTGGGATTCCCTGTTGACCGAGTCAAAGGCCTTGGTTAGGTCGATGAAAACCATGTACATGTCACGACGCTGTTCTCTGCCCTTTTTCTGTATCTGGCGGGCAGCAAAGATCATGTTAGTGGTACCACGTGATGGTCTAAACCCACAATTAGATTCTGGGAGGAAGTTTTCCGCCTCAGGAAAAAGTCTGTTCAGGAGGACTCGGGCGATAATCTTGCCAGCAAATGAGAGCAGCGAGATCTCACGGTAGTTGCCACAGTCTGACCTGTCGCCCTTGTTCTTATAAATATTGACAATGGAGGCTTCTTCAAGAGCTTGGGGGATTTCCTCCTTTGCCCATAATTATGTTCTCCAGGAGAGAGTGGAGGCGGTTGGTAAGCAGATGTCCTCTTGCTGTTTACACCTCGGCTGTGACTCCGTCAGTCCCTGAGGCTTTGTTATTTTTCATCTGTTTCACGGCAGTAGCTACCTCATTCAGGGATGGAGGATAGCTGAGGTGGGTCAGCTCTGGATGCTGAGGGACCTGCTGTGTAGTCAGGACATCCACATCGGTGTTTCGGTTGAGCAATGAATGGTAGTGCTCTTTCCAACGCTGAAAGAGGCCTTCGTCATCTTTAATTATGTGGTTACCGTCAGATGAGCAGAGGGGGACTGCGCCACGAGTGACTGGTCCATAAAATGTTTTAGTGGAAATGAAAAATTCGCGCATCTTGTGCTGATCTTTAAGTTTTTATGCTTCATATGCTTTATTTTTGAGCTAGTCGTTCTTTAGAATGCGAAGTTCCCACTGGGCTGCCACTTTTGTCTTGCGGAAGGCATCAGCTTTGGTTCGAGACTGAGGGTTGTTATGCCAGTCAGTAAAAGTAGCACGTTTATCATCGATGAGTACTTGATTGCCGGGTCATTTTCGTCAAACCAGTCCGGGGGGAATTATTTTGATCTGGCAGAGGGTATCTCTACAGGTTTTTGTCATAACAGTATTAAGAGTATCTCATTCGGCACTAGGATTCACGTTGTTTGCTGTTGGGCTGTTTATAAGCCTATGTTCGAGCTGCTCTCTGAAAGCATGTGCTACCGCTGGATCCTCCAGATGCTTAGTATTAAAACCTCTTCTGGAGGCTTGCTGCCTCCGCCGCTTTGGGGCGACGTGAAGTGAGAGCTTGGATCCGACAAGTCGATGATCAGTGTCACAGTGGTCTGAGCCAGGCATGACACGGGTGATGAGGACATCTCTTTCTCTGACAATGAGGTAGTCAATGATATGCCGGTGTTTGGATCGTGGGTGTTGCTACGAACCCTTGAATTTGTCAGCCTGCCTAAACAAGGTATTGGTGATATTTGAGGTTGTGTGCAGCACACTTGCTGAGGAGGAGTAGGCCGTCGGGATTACACATGCCTAGTCCATTTCTCCCTATGGTTCCCTGCCAAATGTTATCATCTCTGCCAACTCTGGCATTAAAGTCGCCAAGGAGCACAACCTTATCCTCTCTGGGGATAGAGGTTAGCACTCTGTCGAGGTCGGCATAAAAGGCCTCCTTGATGTCATCCTCTGCATCCAGTGTTGGGGCACATGCATTGATGAATAAGGCATGACGTGAGTGATTCAGTAGGACTCGAAGCGTCATGAAGCGCTCATTGATCTCAATGGGCATTTCAGTTACACTGTGTTGGATGAGTTGGCAGATGGCAAAGCCAACTCCATAAATGCGGTTTCCCTCGGCAGTTGGCTTACCCTTCTAAAAGAAGGTGTAGCCAGTCCCCCGTTCTGTGAGTAGGCCCTCATCTGGGAGTCGGGACTCACTAATGGCTGCTATGTCGATGCTATACCAAGCCAGCTCTTTTGCCACAGGGCAGTTCTTCTTTCAGGACGTGCATTTGTGCCAGTATCCAGAAGGGTCCTGACATTTCATGCAGCGACCATATGAGGTTGTATAGTTTGTGTTTGTTTGGATCTGTGATTTTGGTTGTGTTTTCGACCGCATAAGGATGACCTTACTGGGTGCGGTTCTTAGGCAGGGCACTCTTTCTAGCACCCTCCCCTAGTGGGGTGAGCAGAGTGGCTCCCCAAAACTGCTGCTCACTCGCACATACAGGACCCGATTGCACTGCTGCCTAGATCCCAGTGCATAAGAGGCCATCTTATCTGTGCCGCCCATGTGCAGAGTTGTGACTAGAGACTCCCGACAGTCATCTCTGCCAGTCCCCGTCGCCACTCGTCCGTCGCCATAGAACTTTTAGGGGTATAGGGGCTTTGATGATGATGAGAAGTATGATGAGCTGGATGATGGCTGCACGTGAGTTGATTTATGTGGTGAGGCAGGAGCGCAGGCTGCAACCACACATCTTGGCTCTCCGTTTTCCTGATCCAGTGGTGCAAGTGTTGCAACGACCGGGGAGAGGGAGAGTTGCAATGGACTGCCGACAGCCCAGTTGTTGGGTTTCGCCTTATTAGTCTGTCCACTAGGCATTGCCTTCGTCCACCGGTGGGTTCCCATGGTGATCAGCTCTTCCGCCTTCACCGCCGTTGGGGTCTTGTTGGAGCTCTGTAAGCATGTCTGCCTGATGCGGGGCTCCACCGCAGATTTTTCGTTTGGGGTTTACTCCCGTAGCCTTATACCTACCAAGGTTAATCCGCAAGGCAGCGGGGCGGTCTTTGGTAG
This sequence comes from Homarus americanus, assembly GCF_018991925.1. Classification (NCBI taxonomy): domain Eukaryota; kingdom Metazoa; phylum Arthropoda; class Malacostraca; order Decapoda; family Nephropidae; genus Homarus; species Homarus americanus. The sequence goes on from NW_024750825.1 coordinate 275,172, forward strand.
GCGCCAGGACGTGTTCATATGCCAGTGGGCCTATGCGCTGTCCCTCTGGGGCCCAATGCTACTCCAAGATCCCCTGCTGATCTAGCCTGGGCCCACGAGGCACCCAGTTACAGTGTGTTGCCACGAGAAGGCACAGCAGGAGTCTTGATAGTGAGGAGAGGAGACTGTGTACTGGCAGGGGAAAGACTTATGTAAGTTGCTTCCCTGTTCGCCACGTGGGCTAGTCAGCCGTGGCAGCTGAAAGCGAGAGTTAGCAAGCAGTGCTTGCACCTTAACACTAACAAAATGCTGCCACTCTAGACGTTTCACCACCCTGTGTGTGGCTACACACACACGCACACACACACAGCCTTCATAGGGTAAGGACGTGTGTAGTCGACGCTGCCCACTAACGCGGCCGTGGTATCTTGACTATGGAGACAGTTGCCAGCCCGGTCTGTCGGGTCCTGCCCTTCCCCCATCTCCTTCCCATCTGGATTTATCAACATTCTCCCACCAACAGTACAGCGCAAAGATTGATGATCAACCCACAAGTGATATACATAAGTGACAATTTCAACTTTAAATGAAGAAAGATCTGTTAGAGTGGCAATCAGTACTTAGAGGCCAATGTTGACCTGACACCTTGATGTTACGCACCCAGCCCGCTGTACACTCGCCACCACCAACATTGGATGGGAAGCCAAGAAACACTCCAAACTACACCAGGAGAGAAATAAGGACTCCCGACTCCACCCAGGTGAGGAACTATGAATTCCTAACTAAATCACAAGAGGAACAAAATCCATCTTCAACACCTTGTGTGAGTTGGAGGACCTACCCAGACCACTTGGTGCATCTGCAGCTGTAGTGAGGTAGCGGCTTATCACCCAGACCTGGCGCCGACATCAGGTCACAAGAATGTGCACGTTACAGGCATGGACTACGGAGAACAAGGTCACCATCAACCACATCAAAACCGTAGTCATGCACATTAATACCGCCATCACTCCAGTGCAAGCTCCAGCAGTCACAGTGGATGCCCATCCTCTCTAGTTAGTGCAGTCTGACAAACTCCTGGGTGTTTCCATAGACCACAAACTGGACTGGAAGGCCCATGTAAACAACACAATCAAGGCAGCCTCGTACCGACTTTACATGCTATGACGACTCAGGTTACTTGGGACACCCACGCCAGAGCTGAGGACCATCTACAACGCCTTTATTCTCCCCAAACTAACGTATGCGTCACCAGCCTGGTCGTCTTCCCTCAACTCTACCCAACAACGTCTGCTAGAGAAGGTACATAAAAGGCCTGCAGAATCATGCTCGGCGCAGACTACTCCGGCTACAACAACGCTCTCTCCACCCTGGAAATGCTATCCCTCAGTGACCTCCACCACCAAGTACTAGCAAGGTTTGGCAGTGGACTACTGCACCATCCTCGTCATCGCCACCTCCTGCCACCGGCAGTCCTCCGCCCACCTTGCGCAGTCCTCCACTACAACAAAATTCAGCCTATAAGAGCCCGCACTGATAGATATAAGAATAGCACCATCCCATCTATTGTTAAAATAATAAACAACTCCTGATTTATGTACTGTACAGCCCTGTAAATGTATTGAACTCATATCATTATGTCTAAATCACTTGTAAGTTTATAAATTTTCAGCCACTGGCTTCAACTCTATTAATAAACCGTTTATAATAATTATTATTATTATTTTTATTATTAAGACCAGCTCCCACAGCACCAGATCTACAGTTATTCTATATGTTGACTCTATGTTTCTTATGTTTTCGTTTTGAAATCTTTTGTCAATTAAGTGACTCACTCCCCGATCTCACCATACAGTACGTAACTTATCATCTCTGTTCATCGTATATTTTCAGCCTTCGGGCTGCCATGTTATCTTAACAAACCGTTAATTATTATTATTATTATTATTATTATTATTATTATTATTATTATTATTATTATTATTATTATTATTATTATTACACACACACACACACACACACACACACACACACACACACACACACACACACACACACACACACACACACACACACACACACACACTTCCTCCCCCTCACAAACTCCCCCACATACTCCCTCCTCCACCCTCCCCTACACATATCATATCCTCCCCCACACACACACACACACATCCACATCCTTCCCCACACACAAATACTCTCTCCACACATTCTCCCTCTACCCATATAATGACCCCCCACACACACACACACTTCCCCCCAAACACACACTCCTCCTCCCCTCCCCACACACATACCTCCCTACCACACACACCCCCACACATACTCCACTCCCCTGCATACACGCTCCCCCCTACACACGGCCCCCCACACACACATGTGAGGTCTAGAGAAGTGGTGAGGCGTATCTAGAAGAAAGAGGTGAGCAGTGCCTAGAGGAAAGAGGTGAGGAGTGTCTAGAGCAGGGGTTCTTAACCTGGGGTCCATGGATGGGCTTCAGGGGGTCCATGAAGGTCAGATAAAAATTTAACATTTATCTTCAAGCCAAACAACAACAACCTTCTCTTTGAAATGAACTTTTGAGCAGAATTAAAGTTTTGTTTTGTTTAATTTGCACAAGATGATTGTATTTCATTTTTGTATGGAGTGGCCATTAATGTTTGCATAAAAAAGTGTGAAACATAATTCTTTGTTAAGATTGTTTACTTTATTCATACTTTGTGTATGTCATACACTGTATGAGGCAATGAATTTTCAATAACATAAAGTATATTCATTGCATGCAAAGTTGTGTTTATGTGCTTGTGTGCATTTTTCTAGGGAGGGGGTCCATAGCTTTCACCTGATTCCCAAAGGGGCCCGTGACTCAAAAAAGGTTAAGAACCACTGGTCTAGAAGAAAGAGGTGAGGAGTAACTGGAGTAGAATAGTGTACCAGTTGGTGAGAGGAGAGATAACGTAATACTAAATGAGAGAAAAGTACCTACAGAAGGACTACAAAAACAAAGTCAGAAAAATATAAGAAATTTAGTAAGATTGACTCCACGGTGTTGCTACCGTTACCTCCTGTGGGGGTGGCAGAGCATATTGTATCGTGGTGGATGTGTGGAACAGTGTACGGTATGGTGGTGTATGGGTGGTAAAGTGTCTGCACGGTGTACAGCGGGCAGTGTGTGCTGTAATGGTGGTGTTCTGGTGGTACACTGCACTGCATAGTGGTGTACGGGTGGCGGAGTGTATTGTATGGTGGTATTATTCCAAATCTAATTTGACATAATAAGGAGTGGTGGTTACTGTTACCTTTTGCTCACCTACATATTCAAATAACGAGTCTTTGCTCAATACCAGCATTACCTGTATTATAGAGAAGACCAGTGAAGCCTCTCACTCAGTAGGCTTGAGCACCTCTCAGTCCTCTGTAGGGAAATTTATTACCTTCTTAGGTGTTTGTGTTTTCAGGAAGCATCACTCACCCCTCATCCCCCCGTACGTGTCACGAGAGTATCGCTGCAGGCAGTGGGTGTCAGCTCATATACCATCCTCATCACACGAGTGTATCTTTGTACATAGCCTTTGCCACCATCCTGGAATCGTCTGTTACTCTCCTGCCTTATAACTAGCTGTCATTGCTTTATACTTGTTGGAATAAAACATCACCGTCTTCCACAGTCTGGTTTGATTTGACCTTTAACTTAATAGGAAATTAAGAGATTATCTAAAGAAAAATGTATAGAAATTTGTGAGCTTATATATGTATGTATGGTGAGTATGTACTCTAAAATCATAATGCACATTAACCCTTTCACCGCGTGTCATGCACTTGCCATATTATTCTGGCTACGGCCAGACGATTTTATTGAGCTTAGGGTAACCTCCCGCTGTGAAAGGGTTAAGGAGACAAACAAGTATGGGAATTTTGTTTCCCTCAGATCATGGGTAGTCAGGTAGCCTTTGGTTACCTCAGGGAGAGGAACCCTGCCTTGCCAGCTGTTCCCATCCTGTGGGTAGTCGTTTGGAAGGTCATCCAGCTGTAAACCTTTACTTCAACATGTCTGGTGGCAACTGGGTAACCAGAGCTGTGTCCATCCCCTCTGCTGCATTTTCTAGGCTGGCACCCCAGGTTTGCAGTGTGAGCAGGGTGGGACATCACATTCTGGTCTTACCCATCAGGTAATCACGGTTAACCCACACAAGCATGAAAAAGGCCACAAAACATTGAAGATGATAATGATGAGGTGAGTGTGTTCAAGGTGTGGAAAGGGTGGACATGTTTGTATTCATATGTATCTACACACTACTGCATAGATGCACACAGGAACTACTGTACACTAGACTCAAACACTACAAATAACTCGGAGGGCACTACTCAGTCGAGGGCTCATACCTGGAGCTGGGGGACGTGCCCCACAAGCCTAGCTGGGCGGGTGGTCACAGCTTATGGTTGAAGAAGCCACAAGTTCGGAAAATTGTCAAGGCAAACTTTTTCTGAGTTTGTAAACTCTTGGCACACTCTGCCAGAGAGTGTGACAGCACCGAGAGTGAGCTCACTCAAAACCAGACTTGACCAACACTGGCGCAGGTGCAGATACATTCTGGAGCCAGTTCTTGCCCAGTACTTGCCAATGACGACATGTAGCCTGTCTGGCATTGAGGATCTGTTTGGTGGGTTCTTGGCCAGCCAGATATTTGCCTCAGCCCAGCCAGCCATTCACCTCAGCCAGCCAGCCATTCACCTCAGCCAGCTAGCCATTCACCTAAGCCAGCCAGCCGTTCACTTCAGCTAGTCAGCCGTAAACCTCAAGTCAGCCTCAGAGAGCCAAACAATCTAAAAGAAATAACAAACCCTTCCCCGCATCCACACACTCTCTCTCCCATCCACCCACCCTTCCTCCCACCCACCCCCTCCTCTCATCCACACACCCTACCTCCCATCCACACACCCTACCTCCAATCCACACACCCTTCCTCCCATCTACACACCCTAGAAAGAAAAATAAATTAATATTTGATAATTTTGATATTCTTCATGAGCAAAGAGCGAGTCATCAGTCGAACATTAACTCACGTCTCACGGCCTAATAATAATAATAATAATAATAATAATAATAATAATAATAATAATAATAATAATAATAATAATAATAATAATAATAATAATAATAATATTTACAATAATAATAATATTGGTATTAATAATAATAATAATAATAATAGTAATACTAATAAAAATAGTAATGGAAGTATTACGCTTATGCTAACCGTGGAAGCCAACTGCTTGTATGGTTGTGGACGAGTTTAGTGACGTGAGAACGGATCATTGACGAAGCTTCGAAACTCATGACTATCTTTCGTTAATAATTATCAGTTTAATTTTAGCTAATTGTGGATAGAAGTGATTTAAGAAAATTAATAAGATTACAGATGACGGACCAATCGTGTATGGTGTTCTTTCCGCCGTCCAGTCGATTATGAATCAGTAAAGCGAACCAATGAATTAAGGAATCGAAGCACCTCGGGTTCGCCACTCGCCAGTGGTCATTAGAGGTACGGCAGTGATGGCTGCAACAAGTGTGTGTGTGGGGTCATGCAGTATTTGATCGCTATTTCCAGGTTTTACGTTTGCTGTTTGTGGATTACCTCGTGTTTGTGGCGTCGTGAGAACTTCCAGGACTCTACGTTGTGGTTATTAGCAGTTAAGTGAAGGTAAGGTGATAAGTTGTGTTGTTGTACTGTGTGGTCCAGGGAGGAGGAGGCGGTAGTGTATCTCTCCGCCGTGTGTACAGGAGTTGTGGATGCCGTGGCTCGGACAGAAAATAATGATAATACTGCTATTAAGATGGCTATTAATCAAAGTTAGCATGTGGATAGACAGATAATACTGCTATTAACCTAAGCTAATACGTGGATATATGAATAAAATCCTAGAATTAGTATCGGTACATTGTTGTTGCAGTGCTGGGTACTTATCCACCTGTACTGGGACCTTGATTTTGTATGAATTTATTGAGTAAAAATCATACATACATACATGAGGGTTATCGGCCTGGTTATTTCATGTTAAACACATTGTTCAGTTGAAGTTTTCGTGAGGGTAAGAGTGGTAGGTATCGTCACCGGGGCCCATATGCTGCTATTGGTGAAGTAAATTATGTAATGGGATCACTAACCAACATTTCCAATATAATTATTTGCCCTTGATAGTGTAAATACCTAGCGCGTCACTTGGATCTTGGGTTGTATATCGTGTAACGTGCATGTTTCTCTCCCACAAGTCCAGGGTTCGAATCGTCTCTGCTTTAAATCTATGTCTGACGTAGCACGATTTCCGGTTTTCGCCTGCACCAACATTGGATAAACTAACCACCCAGATGGCTTGTGTCCTGATAGCAGGTGTTCTCATATATGGTAAACAAAAATACTCAGCCTTTGGATACGCCCCTAGTAACTACGCCACTAGCAACCACTCCACTAGCAACTAGGCGTGTATTATCATTTTATATTTAGCCTTTCATCCATAGGTTTACCACTGAGGGAATTAGTATGACTGAACATTCATAAATAGTAAATGAGGAACTCTGAGGTAGGTTATTATTACACGGGGACGAAGCCATAATGTGGGGTGAAATGAAACCTAACCTAACCTCACCCCTGTAAATCAAACCAAGTGAGTCTGTAGTGATGATGAATTGTCTTATAATAACTGGGATCATTCAGCAGCATCAATCATCATTATTCATAATCACCATCATTATCATCATCATTCATCATCATCGTCGTCATCACATATACGCCATCATTATCGTCATTATTCATTATTTATCATCATTCATCATCATCGTCGTCATCACATATACGCCATCATTATCGTCATTATTCATTATTTATCATCATTCATTATCATCGCCGTCATCACATATACGCCATCATTATCGTCATTATTTATCATCATTCATCATCATCACCGTCATCACATATACGCCATCATTATCGTCATTATTCATCATCATCATCCTCACCATCATCATTCATCATCATCATCATTATCATCATCATCTATCATCACACACACACACCACACATTACCACCCCTGAGCCCTCTCCCCCGCCCGCCTTGACTACCAGCAGTGTCAGTTGGTACAAATTAGTGGTTATTTCGGTTCGTTTTCGCCATTTTGTAGATTTTTTCATAAAAATAAATATATCGTAATATACCAAATACAAGTCTTTGTTTGGCATATGCAGTAAATTCTGATTATCTACATGACATTACGTGTAATTTATTCAGAATGTATTCATCATGCAGAACCTCTACCTATGGGAATATGTCAACCTGTCGTTTGTATCATGAGTTCTGAGTGGCTGGTCACCACAAAAGCGTTGAATCTGTATCGAGAGTTCTGAGTGGCTGGGCACCACAAACGAAGCGCTGAATCAGGAGTCGAGCTTGGAGCCACATTTCTCTGAACCATCAGTGATTTTCGTTGATCAGCTGAATAAAAAACGTTTCCCATTATTTCCTACAGAAGCAACTCGGTTTTTCTGTTAGTGAGCATTTACATGTAATATCCAGTCTTTATCATTACAAGAACGTTGGTTAGATAGAAGTTTCGAGCGGGTGTTTCAGTGTCTGGGAGTCGAGCTCTCAGTTGTCACTTTGGAAGGTATCAGTACTTTCTTATGGTATCAAATTAAGCAAAACAAATATGGCCACGCCAGCCATCCGATTAAGTGTTATTACTAAGGTTCGCAAGTGACTCTTTATATCATGTGCTTCAACACCACAAGAGCGTATGTTCGCACTGGAGATGGTTCAGTGTGTGGTGGAGATGTGGATGAACTTTGTGTAGGAGTACGGGAAGGACTTGATATGTTGTGCAGGAGTGAGGGAAGGACTTGGTATGTTGTGTAGGAGTGAGGGAAGGACTTGGTATGTTGTGTAGGAGTGAGGGAAAGACTTGGTATGTTGTGTAGGGGTGAGGGAAGGACTTGGTATGTTGTGTAGGAGTGAGGGAAATATGGTATGTTGTGTAGGAGAGAGGGAAGGACTTGGTATGTTGTGTAGGAGTGAGGGAAAGACTTGGTATGTTGTGTAGGGGTGAGGGAAGGACTTGGTATGTTGTGTAGGAGTGAGAGAATTACTTGGTATGTTGTGTAGGATTGTGGGAAGGACTTGGTATGGTTGTGTGGGTGGGGAAGGACTTGGTATGTTGTGTAGATGGGGAGGACTTGGTTGTTGTGGGATTGAGGGGGACTTGGTATGTTGTGTAGGGTGGGGAGAGGACTTGGTATGTTGTGTTGGAGTGGAGTGTGTAGAGTGGGGGAAGGACTTGGTATGTTGTGTAGGGGGGGGGAAGGACTTGAGGGATGGACTTAGTTGTGTGTGACTTGTAGTGTTGTGTAGGAGTGAGGGAAGGACTTGGTATGTTTGTGTGGAAGTGGGGAAGGACTTAGTTTGTGGGGTGGGGGAGGACATGTGGTAGTGTTGTGGAGGAGTGAGGGAAGGGACTTGGTATGTTGTGTATGGAATTGAGGGATGGACTTGTAGTTTGTGTGGAGTAGAAGGACTTGGTATGTTGTGTAGGGGAGGGAAGGACTTGGTATGCTGTGTAGGAGTGAGGGAAGGACTTGGTATGTTGTGTAGGGAGTGAGGAAGGACTTGTAGTGCTTGGGGAGTGGAAGGACTTGTTTGTGTAGGGTGTGGGAAGGACTTGGTATGTTGTGTAGGAGTGAGGGAAGGTATTTGTGTAGGATGACTTGATGTGTGTAGGAGTGAGGGAAGGACTGGTGTAGTAATGTGTAGGAGTGAGGGATGGACTTGGTGGTGTTGGGAGGGAAGGAGGGTATGTTGTAGTGGGGAAGGACTTGGTATGTTGTGTAGGGTGAGGTGGACTTGGTATGTTGTGTAGGGTTAGGGAAGACTTGGTATGTTGAAGAGGATGGCCTGTAGTATTGTGTAGGAGTGATGGAAGGACTTGTAGCAGAGTGAGGGAAGGACTTGGTATGTTGTGTAGGAGTTTGGGAAGGATTTGGTATGTTGTGTAGGAGTGAGGGAAGGACTTGTTTGGCATGTTGTGTGGGTGAGGGAAGGACTTGGTAGTGTAGGAGTGAGGAAGACTTGTATTATGGATTTGGTATTTGTGTTGGAGTGGGGAAGACTTTATTGTGTAGGGTGAGGGAGGACTTGGTATGTTGTGTAGGAGTGAGGGAATTGGTATGAATGTAATATAATGTAGGAGTGAGGGATGGCCTCAGTATTGAGTATAGTGCAGGAAGGACATCTGTGTATGAGTGAGGTATAAGGTGGGGGAATGAGCTTGAGGTACTTTGTAGGTTGGGGTGACTGGGATGTTGTGGGTGGGGGGATCTGAGTTGTTGTGTAGGGAGTGAGGGAAGGACTTGTATGTTGTGTAGGAGTGAGGGAAGGACTTGTAGGCTCTTTGTGTAGGAGTGAGGGAAGGTGTTGTGTAGGAGGAGGGAAGGACTTGGTATGTTGTGTAGGAGTGAGGGAAGGACTTGTGGTTGTTGTGTAGGGAGGTGAGGGAAGGACTTGGTATGTTGTGTAGGAGGAGGGAAGGACTTGGTATGTTGTGTAGGGAGAGGGAAGGACTTAGAAGTTTTGTGTAGGAGTGAGGGAAGGATGTTGTGTGTGGGGGAAGGAGTTGGGTGTTGTGTGAGTGGGAAGGACTTGTATGTTGTGTAGGAGTGAGGAAGGACTTGGTAGTTGTTGTGTGGGAGTGAGGAAGGACTTGGTATGTTGTGTAGGAGTGGGGAAGGACTTGTATGTTGTGTAGGAGTGAAGGAAGGATGTAGCATTGTGTAGTGAGGGAAGGACTTGTAGTATTTTGTAAGATTGAGGGAAGGACTTGGTATTGTGTAGGAGTGTAGGAAGGTGGCATGTTGTGAGTGAAGGAAGGACTTGTAGTATTGTGTAGGGGTGAGGAAGTACTTGAAGTATTGTAGGAGTGAGGGAAGGACTCTAGTATTGTGTAGGAGTGAGGGAAGGACTTGTATGTTGTGTAGAGTGAGGGATAGACTAGAATGTTGTGTAGGAGTGAGGGAAGCCGACTTGGTATGTTGTTTAGGAGTGAGGATGGACTTGGTATGCTGTGTAGGAGTGAGTGAAGGACTTGGTATGTTGTTTACAGTATGAGGATGGACTTGGTATGTGTGTGTACAGTGAGGGATGGCCTTTCAGTATTGTGTAGGAGTACAGGAAAGGACTTGATATGTTGTGCAGAATTGAGGGAAGGAACTGATATGTTGTGTAGGGTGAGAAAGGACTTGGTATGTTGTTTAGGGTGAGGAAGGACTTGGTATGTTGTCTAGGGTGGAAGGACTTGGTATGTTGTGTGGGAGTGAGGGACAGGACTTGGTATGTTGTAGAATTGAGGGAAAGGACTTGGTATCAGTATTATTAGGAGTGAGGGGTGGACTTGGTATGTTGTGTAGGCGTGAGGTGGACTTGTGAGTATTGTGGGGGTGGGGAAGGACTTGCAGTGTTGTTTGAAATGGGGAGAGTCTTCTGAGTAATTGTGGAAGGGGTGGGGAGGACATGCTGCTGTGTAGGGTGGGGAAAACACATGAAGTGATGTGTGTAGGGTGAGGAAGGACTTGCAGTTTGTGTAGAAATGGGGGGAAGGACTTTTAGTGTTAGTAGCAGGAGTGAGGGAAGGGCTGCAGTGTTGTTTAGAAATGAGGGAAAGGACCTAGTGTTGTGTAGGGTGAGGAAGGACGATTCGATGTTGTAGAATTGAGGAAAACACATGAAGTGATGTGTAGGAGTGCAGGAAGGACTGCAGTTTGTGTAGAAATGGGAAGGACTTTTAGTATTGAAATATGGGAATGTGGGGAAGGACTTGCAGTTTTGTGTGTGTGTAGAGATGGGAAGGACTTTTATTGTGTGTGAGTGAGGGAAGGACTTGCAATTTTGTGTAAAAATGGGGGAAGGACTTTTAGTATTGTGTAGGAGTGAGGGAAGGACTTGCAGTTTTGTGTAGAAATGGGGGAAGGACTTTTAGTATTGTGTAGGAGTAAGGAAAAGACATGAAGTGATGTGTAGGAGTGAGGGAAGGACTTGCAGTGTTGTGTAGAAATGGGGGAAGGACTTCTAGTATTGTGTTGGAGTGAGGGAAGGACTTTTATTATTGTGTAAGAGTGAAAGAAGGTTTTGTAGTATTGTGTAGGAGTAAGGGAAGGACTTCTAGTATTGTGTAGGAGTGAGGGAAAGACTTGCAGTGTTGTGTAGGAGTGAGGGAAGGACTTCTAGTATTGTGTAGGAGTTAGGGAAGGACTTTTAGTATTGTGTAAGAGTGAAAGAAGGTTTTGTAGTATACTGTAATAGTGAGGGAAGGACTTCTAGTATTGTGTAGGAGTGAGGAAAGGACTTGCAATGTTGTGTAGGAGTGAGAGAAGGGTTTCTAGTATTGTGTTGGAGTGAGGGAAGGACTTGCAGTGTTGTGTAGGAGTGAAAGGAGGACTTTCAGGGTTGGTAAGGAGTGATGGAATGACGTTTAGGGTTGTGTAAGAGTGAGGGAAGGACTTGTAGTAATGTGTAGGACTGAGGGAATGATTGCAGTGTTGTGTAGGAGTAAGGGAAGGAATTGCAGTGTTGTGTAGGAGTGAAAGAAGGACTTGCAGGGTTGTGTAGGAGTGAGGGAAGGACTTTTAGTATTGTGTAGGAGTGTAAGAAGGTTTTGTAGTATTGTGTAGGAGTAGGGGAAGGACTTCTAGTATTGTGTAGGAGTGAGGGAAAGACTGGCAGTGTTGTGTAGGAGTGAGGGAAGGGCTTCTAGTATTGTGTAGGAGTGAGGGAAGGACTTGCAGTGTTGTGTAGGAGAGAAAGAAGGACTTGCATTGTGGTGAGGGGAAAGGGAAGGACTTGTATTGTGGTGTAGGAGTGAGGGAAGGACTTGCAGGTGTTGTGTAGGAGAGAAAGAAGGACTTGCATTGTGGTGAGGGGAAAGGGAAGGACTTGTATTGTGGTGTATGAGTGAGGGAAGGACTTGTAGTGTGGTGTAGGAATGAGGGAAGGACTTATAATGTTGTTTATGCGTGATGGAAATGACTTGTAGTGTTGTGTATTAGTGAAGGAAGGACGTGTAGTGTGGTGTAGGAGTGAGGGAAGAACTTGTAGTATTGTGTAGGAGTGAGGGAAGGACTTCTAGTGTGGTGTAGGAGTGAGGAAGGACTTGTAGTATTGCGTAGGAGTGAGGGAAGGACTTCTAGTGTGGTGTAGGAGTGAGGAAGGACTTGTAGTATTGTGTAGCAGCGAGGGAAGGTCTTGTAGTATTATATAGGAGTGAGGGAAAGACTAGTAGTATTGTGTAGGAGTGAGGGAAGGATTTCTAGTGTGGTATAGGAGTGAGGGAAGGACTTGTAGTATTGTGTAGGAGTGAGGGAAGCACTTGCAGAATGGTGTATGAGTGAGAGAAGGACTTGTAGTGTGGTGTAGGAGTGAGGGAAAGACTTGGTATGTTGTGTAGGAGTGAGGGAAGGACTTGGTATGTTGTGTAGGAGTGAGGGAAGGACTTGGTATGTAGTTTAGGTGTGAGGGAAGGACTTGGTATGTTGTGTAGGAGTGAGGGAAAGACTTGGTATGTTGTGTAGGAGTGGGGGAAGGAATTGGTATGTTGTGTAGGAGTAAGGGAAGGGCTTGGTATGTTGTGTAAGAGTAAGGGATAGGCTTGGTATGTTGTGTAGGAGTGAAGGATAGACTTGGTATGTTGTGTAAGAGTGAGGGATAGACTTGATATGTTGTGTAGGGGTGAGGGAAGTACTTGGTATGTTGTGTAGGAGTGAGGAAAGGACTTGCTATGTTGCCTAGGAGTGAAGGAAGGACTTGGTATGTTGAGTAGGAGTGAGGGAAGGACTTGGTATGTTGTGTAAGAGTGTGGGATAGACTTGGTATGTTGTGTAGGAGTGAGGGAAGGACTTGGTATGTTGTGTAGGAGTGAGGGAAGGACTTGGTATGTTGTGTAGGAGTGAGGGAAAGACTTGGTATGTTGTGTAGGAGTGGGGGAAGGAATTGGTATGTTGTGTAGGAGTGAGGGAAGGACATGGTATGTTGTGTAGGAGTGAGGGAAGGACTTGGTATGTTGTGTAGGAGTGAGAGAAGGACATAGTATGTTGTGTATGAGTGAGGGACAGGCTTGGTATCTTGTGTTGGAGTGAGATTTGGACTTGGTATGTTGTGTATGAGTGAGGGATAGACTTGGTATGTTGTGTAGGAGTGAGATTTGGACTTGGTTTGTTGTGTATGAGTGAGGGAAGGACTTGGTATGTTGTGTAGGAGTGAGGGATACACTTTATATGTTGTGTAGGAGTGAGGGAAGTACTTGGTATGTTGTGTCATGTTGTGTAGGGAGGAGGAAAGGACTTGGTATGTGTTAAGAAATGGGGGAAGGAATTTAGTATTGTGTAAGAGTGAGGGATGGACTTGGTATGTTGTGTAGGAGTGAGTGAAGGACTTGGTATGCTGTGTAGGAGTGAGGAAAGGACTTGCAGTGTTGTTTAGAAATGGGGGAAGGTCTTCTGGTATTGTGTTGGAGTGAGGGAAGGACTTGCAGTGTTGTGTAGAAATAGGGGAAGGACTTCTAGTATTGTGTTGGAGTGAGGGAAGGACTTGCAGTGTTGTGTAGGAGTGAATGAAGGACTTACAGGGTTGCGGAGGAAAGGGGAAGGACTTTTAGTATTGTGTAGGAGTGAAAGAAGGTTTTGTAGTATTGTGTATGAGTAAGGGAAGGACTTCTAGTATTGTGTAGGAGTGAGGGAAAGACTTGCCGTGTTGTGTAGAAGTGGGGGAAGGACTTCTAGTATTGTGTAGGAGTGAGGGAAGGACTTGCAGTGTTGTGTAGGAGTGAAAGAAGGATTGCAGGGTTGTGTAGGAGTGAGCGAAGGACTTTTAGTATTGTGTAGGAGTGAGGGAAGGACTTTTAGTATTGTGTAAGAGAAAAGAAGGTTTTGTAGTATACTGTAAAAGTGAGGGAAGGGCTTCTAGTATTGTGTAGGAGTGAGTGAAGGACTTGCAGTGTTGTGTAGGAGTGAAAGAAGGACTTGCATTGTGGTGAGGGGAAAGGGAAGGACTTGTAGTGTGGTGTATGAGTGAGGGAAGGAATTGTAGTGTGTTGTATGAGTAAGGGAAGGACTTGCATTGTGGTGAAGGGAAAGGGAAGGACTTGTAGTGTGGTGTATGAGTGAGGGAAGGACTTGTAGTGTGGTGTAGGAATGAGGGAAGGACTTTTAATGTTGTTTATGCGTGATGGAAATGACTTGTAGTGTTGTGTATTAGCGAAGGAAGGACGTGTAGTGTGGTGTAGGAGTGAGGGAAGAACTTTTAGTATTGTGTAGGAGTGAGGGAAGAACTTGTAGTATTGTGTAGGAGTGAGGGAAGAACTTGTAGTATTGTGTAGGAGCGAGGGAAAGTACTAGTAGTATTGTGTAGGAGTGAGGGAAGCACTTGCAGAATGGTGTGTGAGTGAGAGAAGGACTTGTAGTGTGGTGTAGGAGTGAGGGAAAGACTTGGTATGTTGTGTAGGAGTGAGGGAAGGACTTGGTATGTTGTGTAGGAGTGAGGGAAGGACTTGGTATGTTGTGTAGGAGTGAGGGAAGGACTTGGTATGTTGTGTACGAGTGAGGGAAAGACTTGGTAAAGAAGGTTTTGTAGTATACTGTAGAAGTGAGGGAAGGGCTTCTAGTATTGTGTAGGAGTGAGGGAAGGACTTGCAATGGTGTGTAGAAGTGAGAGAAGGGCTTCTAGTATTGTGTAGGAGTGAGGGAAGGACTTGCAGTGTTATGTAGGAGTGAAAGAAGGACTTTCAGGGTTGGTTAGGAGTGAGGGAATGACGTTCAGTGTTGTGTAAGAGTGAGGGAAGGACTTGTAGTAATGTGTAGGACTGAGGGAATGATTGCAGTGTTGTGTAGGAGTGAGGGAAGGACTTGCAGGGTTGTGTAAAAGTGAGGGAAGGACTGGTAATGTGGTGTATGAGTGAGGGAAGGACTTGTTGTGTAGTGTATGAGTGAGGGAAGGACTTGTAGTATTGTGTAGGAGTGAGGGAAGGACTTCTAGTGTGGTGTAGGAGTGAGGGAAGGACTTGGTATGTTGTGTAGGTGTGTGGGATGGACTTGGTATGTTGTGTAGCAGTGAGGGAAGGACTTGGTATGTTGTGTAGGAGTGAGAGAAGGACTTGGTATGTTGTGTATGAGTGAGGGATAGACTTGATATGTTGTGTAGGAGTGAGATTAGGACTTGGTATGTTGTGTAAGAGTGAGGGATAGACTTGATATGTTGTGTAGGAGTGAGGGAAGTACTTGGTATGTTGTTTAGGAGTGAGGGATGGACTTGGTATGTTGTGTAGGAGTGAGTGAAGGACTTGGTATGTTGTGTAGGAGTGAGGGAAGGACTTGGTATGTAGTTTAGGTGTGAGGGAAGGACTTGGTATGTTGTGTAGGAGTGAGGGAAAGACTTGGTATGTTGTGTAGGAGTGGGGGAAGGAATTGGTATGTTGTGTAGGAGTAAGGGAAGGACTTGGTATGTTGTGTAAGAGCAAGGGATAGACTTGATATGTTGTGTAGGGGTGAGGGAAGTACTTGGTATGTTGTGTAAGAGTGAGGAATAGACTTGGTATGTTGTGTAGGAGTGAGGGAAGGACTTGGTATGTTGTGTTGGAGTGAGGGAAGGACTTGCAATGTTGTGTAGAAATGGGGGAAGGACTTCTAGTATTGTGTTGGAGTGAGGAAAGGACTTGCAGTGTTGTGTAGGAGTGAAAGAAGGACTTACAGGGTTGTGTTGGGGTGAGGGAAGGACTTGCAGTGTTGTTTAGAAATGAGGGACGGTCGTCTAGTATTGTGTTGGAGTGAGGGAAGGACTTGCAGTGTTGTGTAGGAGTGAAAGAAGGACTTACAGGGTTGTGTAGGAGTGAGGGAAGGACTTTTAGTATTGTGTAGGAGTGAAAGAAGATTTTGTAGTATTGTGTAGGAGTAAGGGAAGGACTTCTAGTATTGTGTAGGAGTGAGGGAAAGACTTCTAGTATTGTTTAGGAGTGAGGGAAAGACTTGCAGTGTTGTGTAGAAATGGGGGAAGGACTTCTAGTATTGTGTAGGAGTGAGGGAAGGACTTGCAGTGTTGTGTAGGAGTGAAAGAAGGACTTGCAGGGTTGTGTAGGAGTGAGGGAAGGACTTTTAGTATTGTGTAGGAGTGAAAGAAGGTTTTGTAGTATACTGTAGAAGTGAGGGAAGGGCTTCTAGTATTGTGTAGGAGTGAGGGAAGGACTTGCAGTGTTATGTAGGAGTGAACGAAGGACTTTCAGGGTTGGTTAGGAGTGAGGGAATGACGTTCAGGGTTGTGTAAGAGTGAGGGAATGACTTGTAGTAATGTGTAGGACTGAGGGAATGATTGCAGTGTTGTGTAGGAGTGAGAGAAGGACTTGCAGGGTTGTGTAAAAGTGAGGGAAGGACTGGTAATGTGGTGTATGAGTGAGGGAAGGACTTGTTGTGTGGTGTATGAGTGAGGAAAGGACTTGTAGTATTGTGTAGGAGTGAGGGAAGGACTTCTAGTGTGGTGTAGGAGTGAGGGAAGGACTTGTAGTATTGTCTAGGAGTGAGGGAAGCACTTGCAGTGTTGTGTATGAGTGAGAGAAGCACTTGTAGTGTGGTCATGTGAGGAAAGCACTTGTAGTGTGGTGTAGGTGTGAGGAAATGACTTGGTATATTGTGTAGGTGTGTGGGATGGACTTGGTATGTTGTTTAGCAGTGAGGGAAGGACTTGTTATATTGTGTAGGAGTGAGGGCAGCACTTCTAGTATTGTGTAGGAGTGAGGGAAGGACTTGCAGTGTTGTGTAGGAGTGAGGGAAGGACTTGCAGGGTTGTGTAGACGAGGAAAGGAGTTCTAGTATTATGTTGGATTGAGGGATGTACTTGCAGTGTTGTGTAGAAGTGAGGGAAGGACTTCTAATATTGTGTAAGAGTGAGGGAAGGACTTGCAGTGTTGTGTAAGAGTTAAAGAAGGACATGCAGGGTTGTGTAGGAGTGAGGGAAGGACTTCTAACATTGTGTAGGAGTGAGGGAAAGACTTCTAGTGTGGTGTAGGAGTGAGGGAAGGACTTGTAGGAGTGAGGGAAGCACTTAGAGTGTTGCGTATGAGTGAGAGAAGGACTTGTAGTGTGGTGTAGGAGTGAGGGAAGGACTTGTAGCATATTGTATGAGTGAGGGAAGGACTTGTAGTATTGTGTAGGGGCGAGGGAATGACTTCCAGGGTTATTTAGGAGTAAGGGAAGGACTTACAGGGTTGTGAAGGAGAGAGTGAAGGACTTTCATTGTTGTGTTGAAGTGAGAGAAGGACTTGCAGTGTTGTGTATGAGTGATGGAAGGACTTGTAGTGTGGTGTAGGTGTGAGGAAAGGACTTGTATTGTTGTGTATCAGTGAGGGAAGGACTTGTAGTGTGGTGTAGGAGTGAACTTGGTATGTTGTGTAGGTGTGTGGGATGGACTTGGTATGTTGTGTAGCAGTGAGGGAAGGACTTGTTGTGTTGTGTAGGAGTGAGGGATGGACTTGTAGTATTAAGTAGGAGTGAAGGAAGGACTTGCAGTATTGTGTAGGATTGAAGGAAGGACTTGCAGTATTGTGTAGGAGTGAGGGAAGGACTTGTAGTATTGTGTAAGAGTGAGGGGTGGACTTGGTATGTTGTGTAGGAGTGAGGGGTGGACTTGGTATGTTGTGTAGGAGTGAGAGAATTTCGTAGCAAAAGCGCTATCTCATTCACCAGAGTGAAAATAAAACACAAGTGTTTTATCTTTGGGGAGGGAGTTTATAAGGCACGGAATATATTTGATTGAGTGGTAATTATACTGCTTATTCAGTAGGTAGGACTATATTTTATATATGTTCCTGTATGTAAACATTGTCTAGTATGTTATATATATATATATATATATATATATATATATATATATATATATATATATATATATATATATATATATATATATATATATATAATATATATAAGTATGTAATAAGTAAATCAGCTTAACGTTGTGCATTTGTTAGGTAAAATAGTATGGTAATTGACGGCATGGTATGCACATTGTGTGGGTCACGGCAAGCGGGGGGAGGTAGACGAGCCTGGCTGGTGATAGTGTGTGATGCAAGTGTGGTACAATTGGTCTGGACTCAGGATATCTTTATATGGATATAAGTGGTGTCAGGAAGTATTTTGTTCAACTTAATTATTTTGTACTTTAGTTTCATCTTCATTTGCAAAACAAAATATTTTATTCTTCTTGGCAGTGAAATACAAGATGTTAGTTTAAGATTTTACTGTAAAATTATGTAATTATTACAGCTTTACAACTTACTTGTAACCAATGAGCATTTCATGTGGGCAAACTTTTGAAATTGTAAAAAAAAAAAGATTGTATTTGTTGTAAATGTTCTGAGGCAAGAAAGGGGGGGTTCATATGCATGAGGCATGACGAAGTAAGGATCTCACAGCAAATATGTTGAAGGAAATCTGTCGTGATGCCAGGGTAGAACCGACCCTCCTTCCATGGACGGTGAGAATTTCCAACATAGGACTTCAAACACAAACAACAAAGCCCGTGTTGACGTCAGTGCTGAAGGACTCTGGACGCAGGGACAGTGAGACTTCTTCGACATCAGGATTTTTTATCCCATGGCCGCATGTCACTGTAACTTAGCTCTCGATGCTGCACACAGGAGGAACGAGAACGACAAGATAAGAGCATACGGGGAGAGAATCCAGAACGTTGATCAAGGCAGCTTCACTCCTCTGGTGTTCACAACCTCTGGTGGGATGGGACCAAGTGTAAGATGCTTCTACGCCAGACTCGCAAAGGTGCTATCCAAACAGAAGCAGCAGCCCATAAGTTATGTTACAGCCTGGATGAGATGTCAACTGTCCTTCTCTCTCCTTAGGTCTGCTTTGCTCTGCCTCAGGGGAATGAGAGCATCGGCCCCAAAGCCGACAACAGTTGCAGATATTGACTATGAGGCAACAGTCAATGTATGCCGCATAGATATGCGGCTCAACTAACTGAACACAGCTAGGATAGCTACTTATGTATTAGGATAGTTAATTTTAATGTAATAAAATGGCGGCGAAGGTGTGGCTATTGGGGGAGGCTGGAGGCCATGTTAAAAAAAAAGGAAAAAAGTAATAGTAGTAGTAGTAGTTGTAGTATTAATAGGAAAGTTCACAACACACAGTCATGAGAACCACCCTTCCTTTATCATACAAGAGGGGGATGAAGTGAGTCAGCACCTGTGCCTCACATACCTGTGGTCACCTGTGCGTTCAGGTATGGTCGGTCAGCTGATATTGTTACGGTCACACGGTTCATGATACTGTCAACATTAGTTTGTTCCTGTAACGCCTTGACTTAACATTATATTAACGAAAGATTAAGACAACGTACAAAATATAAACAATAAACAGAAATCATTAATAATACCAACTTTAAGACGCTTCCAACATTGAAAATAAGCACACAAACCTTATTTATATCACAACGTAAACATAACACAACATAGTAAAATTAGCTAAGGGAAGATTTAACTTTAATTGTCAATAAAACGTTAATTAATTCTTTACGTTTACGTATAATCATCAATAAAATTTTAATTAATCCTCGAGATCAACGTATCATGATCAATTTCACATTAATTACGTATTTTTCACTACTATTTGGCATTCGACCTCTCGACCTCTGGAATGTGAAACTGAACTCTCTCTACCACTCAGCCGACGAGGGAGCCGTTGAATAGCGGTCTCCTAACTGACGGGTAAAAATTACCTGTCAGGGCCGGTTGTCGATCTGAGAAAAATGAGGATGGTGTCACTGGCGAAGGTCTAACACACACACACACACACACACACACACAAGGAGGCCGTCAATCCCGGTTCTGCATCTCAGAAAATAAGAATGTCCTTATTGTTGGCTTTCAAACTCGCACGTTAAAAAGTCGTCACTGTTGGCTGTAACTCACACGTTAAGAAAGCCGTCACAGTTGGCTGTCTAACTCACACGTTAAGAAAGCCGTCACTGTTAGCTGTCTAACTCACACATTAAGAAAGTCATCACTGTCGGCTCTAAACCTGAAGAGATTAGAAAGCCGGCTGTACACCTCAAAGAGACTAGAAACCGATGATACCGGTTTAATAACTCAAAAACAGAAAGCCGAAAATATTGACTGTAAAACTAAAAAAACAAACTCCGGTCACTGCCGACTGTATAGCTCAAAAAACAAAAGATGATGAAGACCGTCAATACCAGCGGCGTAAAAATAAAAATCCCAAACACAGTGTTGCAACATTTCCTTTACCAATGAATGAAAAAAAAAGAGAATCGATGAATGAAAGAAATGAAAGAAGCTTCCCCTAGTTCATTCAGAGTGACTGGATTTTATACCATTGTTAAAATATTGGATTTACATACCCCGACCGATTGTTCCTTCAAGCAAATTCAACAGCGTTTTTTTTTTTTTAGGGAAACACCTCCACCGCGTCCAAATAAACTCTGAGTCTAAACTCACAAAATATTCAGTGCGTTCAATTTTGTTCCTTAACTGGACCTAAGAGAACGTAGAAATGAACGTATTTCGTTGAAAGTGAATATCATTGTCATTCTGATACCATTTTTTTTCTTATTTACGCTAGTTAGGTATGTTCTCTACTTGTCTAGTTTGGAGGAAAATTTTGCGTATGAAACCTTTTAGAATTCATCTTTGTGTCGTGCACAGTTAGATATGTTCTCTTATCTCCAATTACGAGAAAAATTTAACTTACGAGCATTTTTGTACTGTAGTTTACGTCAGATGAACTCTATATCTGTGTTCAAGAGAGATAAAACTTACGACTATCTTTGTATCGTAGTTTACGTTAGATAAACTGCATATCCACGTCCAAGAAAAAATAAACTTACGATCATCTCTATCGTAGCCAGTGAGTTAGTTCCTTTTTTGTTTATTTACAAGAAAATTTCACCGTACAGAGCGGGAGTCATGGTGTAGCTGTCTGTCCCCGCTTCCCTCGTCCAATTGTTGGTGGCAGAACAAAGCCATTTTTGTGCCAGGCTCATTTTTATCGGCAAATTGGTGATCGGATGTACAGCGACACACCGACCTGATCAGCACACAGCGAACCATTGTGTATACCCAACCTACGACTCACAAAAGGTTTCGTTCAATACATTTCTTTCTGTGATATGAGAGGACGCGTTTGATTTTATTTTTTCACATATACATATACATACACCGGGTTAAACAATGTATACTGAGCCACTACGCTTAGCCCGGATTCTCAAAGGCTTAAACGTTTAATACATTTTTTTTAAATAGAGACTTCACATTGTATCTAACTGATTCTCAAAGGTTCAGGTGTTAGATTTTTTTCCCGTCACACACACACACACACACACACACACACACACACACACACACACACACTCTCTCTCTATCTTCACTCACAGTCAATCATCCGTGCTTACTGCTGTTACAGATGCACAAAATGCGTCACCAATGCGTCAGTAAATCAGAAATTGTTATAGCTTTTATTTTGCTCATCTTTTATCATCTAATGAGGTAAATAATGTAACTTAAATTATACTAATACATTTATGATGAACAATGAAGCTAAATTTGAACAACAGTAATTATGTTCATGAGGTTATCTCAGGTAGCATTAATGACTACCAAATTAGTGTCATTAGCGAGAAGGGTTTGTTCATGTTGTCGACGAACTACCAAGAAGTGCTAACAAGTGTCTGTAATGAAGCAATTATAGTTTTGGAAGAGGGAGGGAGGAAGGGAGAGTAGGAAGGGGGTCATGGTAGCCTCGTAGAAAACAACTGCCAGTCTTGAGAGAACAAAGATTTACACACACACACACACACACACACACACACACAGACACACACACACACAGACACACACACACACACACACACAGACACAGACACACACACACAGACAGACACACACACACACACACACACACACACACAGACAGACACACACACACACACACACAGACACACACACAGACACACACACACACACACACACACACAGACAGACACAGACACACACACACACACACACACAGACAGACACACACACACACACACACACACACACAGACACACACACACACACAGACAGACACACACACACACACACACAGACACAGACACACACACACACAGACAGACAGACACACACACACACACACACACACACACACACAGACACACACACACACAGACAGACACACACACACACACACACAGACAGACACACACACACACACACACACACACAGACAGACACACACACACACACACACACACACACACACACAGACACACACACACACACACACACACACACACACACAGACACACAGACAGACAGACACACACACACACACACACACACACACACACACACACACACACACACACACACACACACACAGACACACACACACACACACAGATACACACACACACAGACACACACACACACACACACAGACACACACACACACACACACACACACACAGACACACACACAGACACACACAGACACACACACACAGACACAGACTGTATATTTTCAGCCTTCTGGCTGCCAAGCTCTTTCAATAAACCGTTAATTATTATTATTATTATTAGACACACACACAGACACAGACACACACACACACACACACACACACACACACACACACACACACACACACACACAGACACAGACACACACACACACACACACACACACACACACACACACACACACACACACAGACAGACACACACACACACACAGACACACACACACACACACAGACACACACACACACAGACACACACACACACACACACACACAGACACACACACACACACACACACACACACACACACAGACACACAGACAGACACACACACACACACACACACACACACACACACACACACACAGACACACACACACACACACACACACACACACACACACACACACACAGGTTAGTTTAGATTACATTAGGGTTAGGTTAGGTTAAGTTAAGTTAGGTTAGGTTAAGTTAGGTTAGGTTAGGTTACAATACGCCTTGATAATGAGATTAAAAACATTAATGTATTTTCCTCCAGTACGTAATCAGGATAAAACAAACATGTAACCTTTAATTAACGAATACCATTACTGCTGTGGGGAGAGACGCACGTAATTTTCATCACATTCATCAATATCTTTGTACTTAATGGCAACGATAATTAAAACTCATAACAACACAGAAAACAACAGCTTAGATACAAGTTAAATACAAGAACACAACAGGTACGGATACATTAACATGGTGGCAATTTAGTCTGTTTGTTATATACTGTACATCTCAGAGCCACCAAAGATGATATATGATTTTTCTAACACTGACCTAAGGTGCCAGTTCTTCTTACAAATTGGTAATAATGTAACTAACAAATACGAGACACGTGCATAGTTCACCACCTTAGAAGCGAGTCAGTGAGGCAACGAGAAGGTCACGTACTGGGATGGTGTCGCAGCTAAAAATATCTTGTCAAAGCAGTGTAACAGGTACTGAGAAACACCAGAGCAACACACAAGGTATTAGTGTAACACCAGAGCAACACACAGGCAGTAGTGCAACATTAGAGCAAGACAACAGGCATTAGAGCAGCATCAGAGCAACATACAGGCATTAGTGAAACATCAGAGCAACACACAGGCAGTAGAGTAACATCAGAGCAACATACAGGCATTAGTGCAACATCAAAGCAACACACAGGGCATTAGTGCAACATCAGAGCAACACACGCGGCATGAGTGTAACATCAGTGCAACACACAGGCAGTAGAGTAACATCAAAGCAACACACAAGGCATTAGTGCAACATCAAAGCAACACACAGGGCATTAGTGCAACATCAGAGCAACACACGCGGCATGAGTGTAACATCAGTGCAACACACAGGCAGTAGAGTAACATCAGAGCAACACACAAGGCTTTAGTGCAACATCAAAGCAACACACAGGGCATTAGTGCAACATCAGAGCAACACACGCGGCATTAGTGCAACATCACAGCAACATCAGAGCAAAATACAGGCATTAGTGAAACATCAGAGCAACACACAGGCAGTAGAGTAACATCAGAGCAACACACAAGGCATTAGTGCAACATCAGAGCAACACACAAGGCATTAGTGCAACATCAGAGCAACACACAAGGCATTAGTGCAACATCGAAGCAACACACATAAATCTAGCTCTGCAGTTTCCATTAATTCGTGTTATGAGTAAACGTGATTCACAAGTCCACGCGGGAGGAGTCGAGGACGCTATAGGGACTAATGGTAAAGTTCATTCAGTCTTCACGCTAATATCCTAAACTTTATGAACGAGAAATTAAACCTGAACAAATTACCAATAACACATCTTAAATTGTTCCTCCTTGTTGCTTAAGTAAGAACCAAACTTGTATATATTAAAAGTTTGATGTGAAATATAAAACCAAAAAAATATCACCAAATTTTAAAAAACAAATGAATGGAAACGAGATTAAAATTCGTCATTACATTGCTCTCTATTGGTCGCTTCGGTATAATCAAAAAGATATATAACGTAGGGGAAATATTGTACATAAAAGTGATCAAACAGAAGATAAGAGACATTGGTAATAAGAGTCATCTCAACATAGGAAGCTTTTGAGGAAGATGTCAAAGGTGATTATATCGAGTCATTCACCTGTAGAGAGACAGACAGACAGACAGAGACAGTCAGACAGACAGAGACAGTCAGACAGACAGAGACAGTCAGACAGAATGCTGCATCATGAAATATTCCATTATTGAATGTAAATTTTTTTTTCGTCAGGTAACAACAGGTGAGTCTCAGGTTCATAATCTTTTATTAAACTACCCGAGGATCAGTGACACCTGACATCAACCAGGTGTGCTGTGCTAATGTAACAATTTGAATTATTTATATGTGAAATGTTTTAAGCACACACACACACACACACACACACACACACACACACACACACACACACACACACACTTGAAGTTACACCTAGTATGATAATCTTTCCCTTGAAACAACCAAGATAGAATTGTGTGTCTGGTTTCTTATGAGTCTGGTGTAGGTGACGCGACGCTCTCCTTAATATAGCTCGTTTGATCTCAGTTAATCTCGTTTAATTAAATCAGAACTCTCTTGTAAATCACTGAAGGGTTATCTCTCTTCGTTCAGACATATAATGAGGTCCTTTTTTCTTAGATCTACGAAATAAAATATTGTCTTTTGTCCTCGTGTATTGTACCTGAGAACAATACTGAAGTCATACTGGTCTCATTGGTCTGTGATCTGTGCTTATAATAACCTGGTTTTATATTGTTATGTCATTAAATATATTTTATACTACATATGATGAAGTCTATCTCAAAGCCATTTGCCTGTAAGATCTCATTATGAAAAAGCGAATCCAATTGAAAGTAAATTTTTTGTGTTTATATATAGATCGAGACAAGTATTTCTCTCACGTCATCGTTCATCAAACACCAAATTTACCCAAAGGTATTTTATTTAGTTCTTGATATTCAATTTAGACGTTGAAGTCACCCACAATGATGTTGATATGGTAATGTGATTTTTCTCTTGTGAGTTCATTAAGTAATTCTAAAATATTTCTCCTTCGTCTGAAAGTTTGGTGTAACATCTGCCTTAGTTAATTATATTTATCTATATATAACTACAGCAGTGTATTTTCTTCCCTCAGCTTAAAATAGAAGTACATAAACGAAAATACAGTCAAGATAAAGAAGAATTAAATAAAAAATTAACAAAAATATTGGATAAATCACAAATAAAGGAATAACACCCAAAACGAAGATCTTTCTAAACTCACACGAAAAATACGACATAAAAATATTTCCAAAGTTGAGAAGCAAGATTAGGCATATGTATTTATTTTCTCAGATCTCCAATAACAACCTGCACTAAACATAGCAAAAAATCGAAAACATTAAAAAAACATTGAAAAGATAGGAACAAACCAGAGGCGGAAAATATACACCACGAAACCACGAGTGAAAATAACTCTCTCTCCTTTATGTATAACAATAACACAGAATTAATTTACAAAGTTAATACGGCTTTTGCTGAAATGGAATATTGCCTCGGTCGGGGGATGGGCCAAAATCCCAAGCTATGAATAATATAATTTAACATGCAGCAGCTTCCCCAAATGCTGATAAAACAGAAAGGCGCGAAAACCCGTATTTTGAAGAGCTCGCTTCCCCTCGCCAACACGGGATGGAAAATCCACATCGATTAAAATGTCCAATTTATTCCTCCACCCGCTAGAGCTTTTACTGAATATACAAATACCATGAATTTAGAATTTTTCCCCTCTACTTATCACATGTTTGTTCCTACCCATGAATGGTATTTTTTTTTGTGAGGAAATGAGTAATATTTCCCATAATTACAAGATAGAATTATGAGTGAAGTTGAAAATATGAGTAAAAATTTTCCCTCAAAAAATCTTCTCACTATGAGCTTAATAACTATGGTTAGTTTGAGTGAGTGAGTGAGTGAGTTTTAGTTAGCTAGTAGTTAGTTAGACAGCAATGACCAGTATGTAACCTGTGTTTTTAGTATGATAATTCAGGTTTGGAAATTAGTTTGGTCCAATCGTCAGCAAGATCTTGAGGGAAAGATGAGGCGTATGACACTCAGAAGATGATAGCAAGTCTCTCTCTCTCTCTCTCTCTCTCTCTCTCTCTCTCTGTCTCGTTAAGTCTCTGTAAGTCTCTCTTTCTCTAAGTCTCTCTCCCTCTCGTTAAGTCTCTGTAAGTCTCTCTTTCTCTAAGTCTCTCTCCCTCTCGTTAAGTCTCTCTCTCTCTCTCAAGTCTCGTCTCTCTCCCTAAGTCTCTCTCTCTCGTTAAGTCTCTCTCTCTCTCTCTCTCTCTCTCTCTAAGTCTCTCTCTCTCTCGTTAAGTCTCTCTTTCTCTAGTCTCTCTCTCGTTAAGTCTCTCTCTCGTTAAGTCTCTCTCTCTCTCTCTCTAAGTCTCTCTTTCTCTAAGTCTCTCTCCTCTCGTTAAGTCTCTCTCTCTCTCTCTCGTTAAGTCTCTGTAAATCCCACTCTCTCTCGTTAAGTCTTTGTAAGTCTCTCTCTCTCTCTCTCTCTACACATCAAGATCAGTGTACATATATTTAACTAGACTATCGTGTGTGCCTCGAACAGAACTGAGAGAGTGGAGGACGGGTAACTCAACATTTCAGTCACCCTAACAAATTAACCAAAGAAGCGATAAATTAGGTTAGGTTAGATTAAATAAGCTAAGGGTCGATTAGATTAAGTAGTTTTTAAGTCAGATTCCTGGTCCGTATATTAATAAGATTCTGATGACCCTTAGTATTGCATCAAGAGAGAGACAACAGCCCAAGCTATCTCATCCATAAACTCACTCAAAAAAAGGTTTTTCTTCATCAGTGGCGCAAACCTTTTCATTTTATCTCATTCCTGTAACTCGGGAGGAAATTAAACCTGTTATCAGAAAACTAAAAAAAAAAAAAAATCGTCCCCAGATCATGATGACATTTCTAATACAATCAATAATATTTTTCTTTAATATTCACTTTCAGGATTTTTATTGTCTTTTAATATTTTCGAGTGTTGCAATGGTTACGGTGTTTAAAGTATCGATTATATTTTGTTTTTGAACTTCTACTCCGATTTCATTTCAAAATTGTCGAGTTTAATAATAACAATAATAATAATAATAATGATAATAATAACAACAATAATAACAACAAAAACAACAATAATAATAATAATAACAACAATGATAACAAAAACAACAATAACAACAATTATAACAACAAAAACAACAACAATAATAATAATAATAATAATAACAACAATAATAATAATAATAATAATAATAATAATAACAATAATAATAATAATAATAATAACAACAAAACAATAATAACAATCCCCTGTACTGCTCACTCTGCTGTAACCTATACTACTTCTCGTCTGCTGTAATGCTGTAAGGTTGTCATCTGCTCTACCGCCTCCGTTCTTCAGCACCAGTAACAGACGCGCGGGGTCGTGTTGGCTTGATACCGCATTTACATAACACTGTCTCTCCAATCCTTCGCTAGTCTGTCTCCCCCCCCACCTCCGCTTTACTACCCCTCTCCACCCACCATCTACCTCACCTCATTTATCTCTTCTTCTTTATCGGTCTCTCTTTCTCTCTCTCCTCCGTTATCTATCTTTTCTAATTTTACCGATATCTATCTCTTCTCATTTTATCGATTTTACTCTCTCTCTCTCTCTCTCTCTCTCTCTCTCTCTCTCTCTCTCTCTCTCAGCTAGCGTCGGTCCATCCATCAATCGCCGACACCAACACCTCCCGTTAACAGTCTATCTCCCATCTTTATTGACATTAACACACATATAATCGTTCATAAACTCTAATATTAATCATTTCAACATCGACCCAGATCCTTCTACCTCACTATCTCTTCTCTCACTCTTCATCACTCTTTCCCTCACTCTCTACCTCTCTCTATCACTCACTCCCACCAACCCCCATTTTTAACCTGTTTTAGTGATATTTAATTTTCCCCTTCCCTCTCATCTCTTTCTTTTCCTCCCTCCTTTATTTCCACGCTCTTACTGTCCCTACTCCCCCTCCTTCCCTCATGCCATCTCCTTTTCACTACTACTACTAATATCGACAAATATTTCTTAAAACAACCTCTAAGTATATTTATTTTAACATAAACAAGTGTAAAACGCCATAAAAAAATAATGTAGAACCTTTTTTTTTTTACGAGTTGTTTCAATATATGACTAAAGAGGTATTGTCAAGTAGCTAGTTGGTTTGTTGTCATTCCCCAAGGCGTCAAACACCTCCAGCGAATGTCAACAAACCTAGTCGTTCGCCGCTAATGTTCGCTGACGTTATACAGCTCGATCAACACACGGTACTAATATCACTCTAATCGCTCGTTCATATACGTTACAAGACACATCTAACTACATCATAATAAAAACACACATTACCTTACAATACACCGTAGAGAATGCGTGAATGGCGACGCACACAAACGACACACACACGACACAGTTCCAATCCAAACTGACAAACATTCAGTCAACCAGCTCTCTCTAATATGCCGGAACGACAAACAGGTCTTACAACTTAGCCAATCAGAGCACTGCAAAGAGCGCAAACTACCGTAAGTGTTTGTTAGGAGTAATAACCGTTGTTTAGCTTGATTCTGGTGACCTATGGAAAATGTGTCCGGGAAATATTAGCTTCGGGAAATACTATGCCGGGGAAATACTATGCCGGGAAACATTACCTGGGAAAATACTATGCCCGGGAAATATTACCTTGGGAATTACTATGCCGGGAAATATTACCTTGGGAATTACTATGCCGGGGAAACATTACCTTGGGAAATACTATGCCCGGGAAATATTACCTTGGGAAATACTGTGCCGGGGAAATATTACCTTGGGGAAATACTATGTCGGGGAAATATTACCTTGGGGAAATGCTATGCCCGGGAAATATTACCTTGGGGAAAATACTATGCCGGGAAGTATTACCTTGGGAAATACTATGCCGGGGAAATATTACCTTGGGGAAAATACTATGCCCGGAAATAATACCTTGGGGAAATACTATGCCCGGAAATATTACCTTGGGGGAAATACTATACCAGGGAAATATTACCTTGGGGAAAATCCTATGCCCTGGGAAATATTACCTTGGGAAATAAACGGAGTATCTTAATCCTACGATACTCCAAATCAACTCCCCAACAGTACCATTGAGAATCGTGACCCCGGAGGACTGAGAATTTACGATACATTTACAACGAGAAACTTACGATCGTCTTCCTCAAGTTAAATACATTCTTTACCTTAATTACCACCTACCTGAGGGCGCTTCCAGGTGCTCACATTAACAGGATGAGTTATATAGTGTTTAAGGGGATTATATATATATATATATATATATATATATATATATATATATATATATATATATATATATATATATATATTTATTTATTTATTTATTTATTTATTTATTTATTTATTTATTTATTTATTTATTTATTTATTTATTTATTTATTTATTTATTTATTTATTTATTTATTTATTTATTTATTTATTTATTTATTTATTTATTTATTCATTTATTTATTCATTCATTTTTTAATGTTAAATGATTATTTTTTTTATCTTTGTGTAATTATTGAGGAACGTATGTGAAATTATGGCATGGTATATTATAAAGAATTTTACTACTACTACTACTACTAATAATAATAAGAATAGTAGTAGTCGTAGTAGTAGTAGTAATAAAAATAACAACAATAGTAACAACAACACTACCATCACTACCACAATTGCACCTGTACACTCAACACCTTCCTCAGCAGTTGAAAAAAATAATAATAATAATAATTTCCTCAAAACTTTCAACAATGACGACAAAAACTGACCAAGAAATGAAGTCCAAAATTTTTTCGCACAATAAAATGACACTGAGAATCGTATAATTGCCCTCGGTGTCTACACGTGTCGGGTCAGCGCTATTTATTGTTATTTATTTAGTAATTATATGCAATTTGTACAATTTCGGTGCGGGAGTATTGGTGGAGGGAGGGTGGGATAGGAGGGAGGGGGGTGGTGGAAGGAGGAGGGTGGGAAAAAAGGGTGGTTTTTGTAGGGAAAATTAAGTGCTTTTTTTTTTTTTTGAGAGAGAGAGAGAGGAGTGGTGGAAGAAGATTAGAGGTGGAGGAAGGAAGTTATAGTTCGGAAATTGAAGAAATTTAGGAGGAGGTAAGAGAGTGCGGGCTAATGGTGTGTTAGGGTTGTGTCATGGGTTAGTTATTGCCTGTCGGTACAGGCACTAGACATCCTTCCCTGTCCCATATATGGGTGTTTTGAGGGCCTTATTTCATATTCCGCCGACCCTACTGGCGGATGCTGGTCTAGGATGGTTGTCTATTGCCTGGCCGTATAGATCGGGGGTGGTAATGGACCTTTTGAGATTTGGTAACTTTTTGGGAACCATGTACGGTTGTTGTCGTTATCTGGTGGGAGTCTTTGAAGGAGTTCTTGCTCTGGTCGTTCTATCTTTTGCCAGACTGCTGGCCAGGGTGTGCAGCTGCTGGTTCTGGTGAAAGGGTATCTTTCACTTGTGTAGTGGGGGGATGTTTAGTTGGGGAGGGAGGGGAGAGTGGGTGTATGTGGTTGAGGGTGGGATGGGAGGGAGAGGAGGGGGTGTATGTGGTTGAGGGTGGAAAGGGGCAGTGTGTGTGTGTGTGTGTGAGCCAATCAGAATCCAGCTCTAGGAAAACCACCCATGAACAATAACAAACCCATGACTCAACCCCAACAGACTATTAGCTTAGCCTCCTCCTACCTCCTCCTGCCTTCCTTCCTTTCCCTCACCTCTACTCTTCTTTCTATCTTACTTCTCTTCTCGCCCTCTCTCATCCCTATCCCACCCCCCCTCTCACTCCCATGTTGGAATTAGGTATCATGACCGTGCTGATAGACTGGCCAATGAGGCATGTAAGAAAGAAAATGTTGACCGTGACCTTGGCCTGTCCAATGCTGTACTTAAAAACATTCAAGTCAGAATCATGAACTCTGATCTAGAAGAACTGAGAAATGCAGAGAGACCTGGCAGTTGTAGCATTAGTAAATATGAAAAATTTTGTGACAAGAGGTACCGGTATGGCCAGCATAAGGACAGAACTAGACAATGTGATGTAGTCGTGGCCAGAATTAAGCTAGAATACAGACACAACTGGCAAGTTAGTAACGCTGTACCCATACCGGAACACTCAGCATGTAAACTTTGTGATAAACCTTTAAAGCATACACTCGAACACTATATTATTGAATGTGACACAGTCAAAGACTTCAGGCCATCTGGCTTATTGTATCATGAACTTTGTAATTACTACATTGAATCGCGGGTACTTGGGGACATTCTTGCTGTTTATCCAAAATTTGCTAGCCCACACTGATTAGACCTCAATTAGAATATGACTTCCAATGTATATGAACCACTGTCTTACATGGCAGCAAACAGTGACATCACCCACATAACTCTGACCTATATATACTGTCAATGAATATGATGCATTCCTTTGTGTATGAACCTCTGTCCTGGGTGGCAGTGAGAAGTGATACCACCCTCGGTGTCAAGACCTGACTGAATTACTCAGAATAGGCAAACTGTACTACAAGCTTTGTCAATAAATTTGTTAAACTAAAAACTCAATCCCCTTTCCTTCTCTTATTTCATTCCCACTCAATTCCTCTTTTCCATATTTCATTTTTTTCACCTCCTCCTCCGTCCCATCCTCCTTTCCCTCCCTCTCCCTCCTCGATTCCCTCCATCCTCCTTTCATCTTCATTCCCTCTATCCTCCTTCAACCGTTATTCCTTCTCCCCTCCTACATATCCTCCTTCCCCCCTCTCCTACAACTCTCAGCGGACTCTCCCTCCCACCCTTTCCACCAGCGCCCCTCCAACCTTTTCCATTTTTCAGAAGTTTGTCAAAAATCCTCTCAAAAAATTCTCATAATTGAATTAGAGAGTTTTGAGGACGCAAACCTCCTCCTCTGCCTCTCTCCCTTGCCTCCTCCTCTGCCTCTCTTCCCTGCCTCCTCCTCTGCCTCTCTCCCTCCTCCTCCTCTGCCTCTCTTCCCTGCCTCCTCCTCTGCCTCTCTTCCCTGCCTCCTCCTCTGCCTCTCTTCCCTGCCTCCCCCTCTGTTTTCTCTTCCCCTTCTTCCTCCTCCCCCACCGCCTCTCATCTTCGCCACCTCCTCCTCCTCCACTATCTTCCACCTACCTTCCTCTACATCACCCTCCTTCCTCCTTCCCACTCAATACCACCCTTCCCCCTCCCCTCCTCTCACCTTCCTCCTCCTCCTCACCTGCTTGACGTAAACACAAAGCACCTACCTCCTCTCCACCAGACTGAGGTAAGTGAGGGAAATTAATAAGACCAGCAAGTCTTTCTTCAGTTCTTTGTACTTATTATGATCACCACGCGTGACAGAGATCTATTACAACGTGTAGTGGATATATGTATGGGTGTGCCTGTCTGTTTGTAAGTCAATAAAAGGGAAGAAACTGATTAGTAGTAGAAATTTGTAGATAAATTTAAGATATTTAATACACACACACACACACACACACACACACACACACACACACACACAGGGACTTGATCAAAAACAAACCCGATATACACGGTGTACCTCAGCTAGTGATAAACAAGTGATCGCGGGCCCTTCGTGCCCTGTGAAAGTTTGAATACAGCGAATGAGGGTGCGCTAAGTCCATAGACTTGCATCGTTTTCCAGCGTAAATAAAATGGTTAATTAATGCTTTCCTAAAGAAATCATAGACATGGGACCAGGTTTGTTCCACTCTACGATTTTTTTGCTATTGTAGTAATTGATGAAAAACAATTGTGCCGTTTCGGCTGCCCAGAACACACACACACACACACACATACACACACACACACACACACACACACGGCTATTCCTATAATATATTAGATAAAAGTGATACACGATTCAATGTTAATTAAGTTGAATAATGATAATTCATAAATTAATGGTTATGAGGTTAAATAATAATTAGTCAGATGCTAACTTATTGATAATAATGTGGAATAATTACATTTCACAAGTATTGTTAATTGATAAAAGTTAATTTAGATTTCTGATAATTATGTTAAATAGCAGCATAGTAAATCACTCGTTCACTTAATGCTAATCACGTTAAATTATGGTATTCCTGAAGTTAACTTTGTGTTCAGTGAGGCCATACAGCAGGGAGAGGCGAGGGCGAGTTGGGGTATATTGGGGTGGATGGAGGAGAGGCAGTGGCGAACAGGGGGGAGACAGTGGCGAACAGGGGGAGACAGTGGCGAACAGGGGGAGACAGTGGCGAACAGGGGGAGACAGTGGCGAACTGGGAGACAGTGGCGAACAGGGGGAGACAGTGGCGAACAGGGGGAGACAGTGGCGAACAGGGGGAGACAATGGCGAACAGACTACAAGATGGAATAAAAATCACATCAAATTTCAATAAGAATAAACGAGTAAATTTCTGATAAAATTTCCATATTCACTTATTCCTTAGTTTATGTACCTTATTTACTCAATATTCTTATAGTATCTCTCACTTTTCACCTCTTCCTTTATTATCAGCGTTCCTTCACACTATCCCCCCCACCCCACCCCACCCTCCCTTGATGACAGTACCCCACCTTCCCCTGATCACAGCCCTGCCATAGTCACGTAGCAAACTTAAATACCAATATTCTACTCTGAATTTTACAAGACTACAGTAGTAATGTTACGTTAATACATCCATATACTGTATATACCCTTATAAATAAAACAAATTAATGTTTCTTATCCAGCCACTCATCATCCCCATTGGAGGTAGAGTTCACAGATGGGTAAACACACACACATGTCATACATCCTTAACCCATGATCCTCTATTATTAATGGGGGAAAAATGATTCTTCGTAATGTTAAATATCTTCTGCCTGATTACCCATAACGTGATATTGTTTACGTGTGTGTGTGAGAGAGAGAAGGGAGGGTATGAACTCAGTAGTGTGACCCTCATAGTAAGTGATTTCTATTTGGTTTTTTTGGCTCTTGATAAGGAATTGGTTGGTGTTATATATTAGTTAGTGTCATATACTGGTTGGTGTCATCTGGTTGCTGTCATATTGGTTGGTGTCATATATCGGTTGGTGTCATATATCGGTTGGTGTCATATATTGGTTGGTGTCATATCCTGGTTGATGTCATATATCGGTTGGTGTCATATCCTGGTTGATGTCATGTATTGGTTGGTGTCATATATTGGTTAGTGTCATATACTGGTTGGTGTTATCTGGTTGCTGTCATATTGGTTGGTGTCAAATACACTTTTCACTAGATTTTTCACCTCGTAGTCGATTTATGTCTTAAGAAATAGGAAAAAAAATGGGATCTGTGAATTTGTAATCATACCAAGATAACTGAAGTTCTGTGTGGATTTCTCATATAGAACTGGATCTGCCGCCACCAATTTTCTCAGCTCGTTACAGACTTGTGGGTGTGAACAATACAACTGCATTTAGGGATTAATTTGGGGTTTTGATATATTCTGAAATAACAATTGATTTTACACAAGTGGGAGGGTAATGGGTAGACGATGAATTGTGGTAATGCAACATAAATTTATATTTATTTGTCCACTTACTAAGCCATTTGTCGTCTAAATGGATACTAAATTTACAGGCGTTTTCTAAATGTTTCACAATTTTTAGTTGATCTGTAGGTCTAAGATATACTAAAAAATTATACTTTATTAGAGGAATTTTATAAATTTTGTAACCCTGGTGTAGGTGTGAAACATATAGCCTTATGTAATGGACCTTTGGGTTTAAGAAATACAGCCCTTTGTAATATTTTGGTGGGTTTAAAATATACGGGACAGAATTTTGTAATATTTGGGGATTTGAAATATAGAAGAATCCCTTGTATCAACTATATATACAAACCACAGAAATTTTTCGAAGAAGTTTCACCTTAAAACTTGGTCTTTGAGTAAAAAAAAAAACATACAATATTATGCATTGGATCTGTAGGTGTAAGGAAAAAACTATGCTAAAATCACAGGAGTTTTCTATTGGAATTCCCCCACAACATCCTTTGGTGTTCCGTGAGCTAGCAAAGCTGAAAGGGATTTTCTGAAAAACTTGGGTATTGGTGGTGAGTCGTGGACGGCTCTTGAGACTCTCCTCGTCCCTGTCCCTGTGGCGCAACGGGAGACGCCATCGACTACAGATTGAGAGAGTCTGAGATCGATTCCTGGCTTTGGTGGTGGTTTCCATCTGAATATTTCTCTAGAATTCTTTTTTTATGAATCGAAACAAAGAATATCAGTGTTTTTACCTTCGATTAAATTGCCCTGCAGGCTAAGGTAACACGATCTACTTTATTGCTTCCACACTTTTCCACCACGAGTCTTTCCTGTCCACACACCGCCTCCAGACTTCCGTGTTTCGTCTATTCATCTGATACTCGGATATTTTCAATCTTTTCTTAACTCGTGGAATCCATTCAAGGATTCTCATGATCCCTTATTAGTCTAATCCTTTTACAAACATCATTGTTTCATCTATTCTACCTTCTCCTTCCTGCGTCAGTCAAGTCAAGAGCTACGACAATTTTCTATCGTGTCTATACTAACTTCAAGACGGTGAGAGATTTACAACCTACATCGTCTCAGCCCCACCATTCCACAGTTTCAAATCCGTTATCATTCTTGAAGAGCGACACACACGTACACCCACCAACATCAAAGGGATTTTTGTCTTGTTGCGTGTCCGAGGGTTCGATCCCCCGCTGTACAGGTAGAATCTTAACATCTGGCTTCACGCCAAAAGCTTATAAATTCACGTAAGTATAGAGACCCAGAGTGTGTATACTGACTTAGCTATGTTACGTATGTCCACTTTGAGGTGAAAATTTTAGTCATAGTGTAGCCAGAATTTCGACTGTGCATATAACGTTATTCGGTACTAAGGCTGTGTACTGTATCTCCCCATATTTCAACATTTCAACATGACAAATTGAGACGCCCAATACCTGTCCAGTCGTCTCTCGAGTGTACAATATGTTTGGATATGTGCTCTATAGGTTTACACTATGGTAAAGACTAAAGGTGTTCTCTCTTGCAGTTTGGTCTAGGGGCATAACGTGTACACTATAGCTTAACAATATGGCCACTAGTGTTGTTCTGTTCTCTGGTAACTAATGCTGGCACGTTTTCCCAACTAAATGTTATTCCTTGTAAATAATTAAAGGTTTCGATCATATCCCTACACTATCAATCACCATTAGCGTATTCATCATTTTATATACGTCTTCATAACACATAATCATCATTCACAATACAAACTTCATTGCCCGGATTATCATTACATGGATTAAGTTACAGTTCATAGACATTTTACTTAATTTACTTGAACTAAGGACTTGTTCGTTGGATATAATAAGTAACACGATATACTGGGAGACCTCTGGGTGGGTGACTTCTCGTGGAGGAGGCTGTGACCAATTGTGAAGCCTACGAGTAGATGTCATCGTCCATTGTTCATTAGTTTCCCCTCTACACACCTGACCACCTTGTTAACTATGTAACATACAGGTATATTTGGAGGGAGGATTATATAGAAAATTTAATGAGGTTGAATTAATGGTATCCAGTAGAAAAGAGAAAAACACACACACACACACACATAGAGAGAGAGAGAGAGAGAGAGAGAGAGAGAGAGTCTAGTCGTTCTCAGATGAAGAGTGTTATAAAAGTCCTCAACAACAGTGAGACAGTCTCCCTATGATGTTGTATCAGGGTTATCAAGACGCCTCTCTCTGGGGAAAGATTACATATTACTATAACGTGTTCTGGAAATATCACCGTGAGAATATTTGGTCAGTCTGGAGAATATTTATTTGAATATTACTAAGGGAATATTATCTTCTACTAGGTGATATTCTCTTGAAGTATTATAAAGAGAATACTAATAATAGCTGGATGATATTATGCCTGTGTTAAAAGACTGCCAGACTTATATACAATTTACACACTCGACCTTATCTTAAATTCTTCTTTCTCATAAGACCAACATCTGTCAATCACTTCATTAATCTCTTTGGTCGTCTTTTTCGCCTCTTTTTTTGTTATATTCTTATCAATTATTCCTTTATTTTCAGTTGCTTCTTCTCTTATTCTTCTTTACTTTCCTTGGCCTTAAGCTTTTTGATAAAGAACTTTCGTCCTCTCTCTCTCTCTCTCTCTAATGCACCCTTTCTTTCTCTCACGCACATTTTTCCATCATTTTTATTCTCTCTCTCTCTCTCTCTCTCTCTCTCCCTCTCTGTTCCTCCCTTCATCCCAGACATCCTCTACCCTTCTATCTTTCTCTTTCACCCTTCCTTTCTCCCACATCCCCTCTTTCTCCACTTCTCTTTCTCTCTCTCCTTCTTTATATTCTTTCACTACATTCGTCCATTACACCACCCTCGTCTTCTCCCACTTCACCACATTCCTTCCTCTTATTTGCATCTTCTTGTTACTTCCAATACATTTACTCCTTTCTCTTCCCCGACTTCTTTCTTCTTCTCCTCCTCCTCTCCCCTTCTTACTCCCCCTTCTCGTAATTTATCATATTTTGTCAAGTTTGTCTCTCTCGGCTTATGTTTCGAGGGTCGCGATAATTTTCACACTCCACCCTGGAAACTTAAGAGCCTAGCCTAACTTAACCCAACGTACCCATAACATAAGCTGCTTAAAATAATATCAGTACCCCTACTTTTTCCCAGGTTTATATCCCTAATCTTTCCCTGTCAATTCTTCTAAATTTTCCCTGTTAAGTCCTTTATTTTTTCCCTGGCAATTCCCCAAATTTTTCCCTGTGAATTCTCTGACTTTATGCCTTCCCGATCCCCTTAATTTCTCCCATCTAACTTTCCCTACATTTTCCTTTCATTTTTCCTCCTCTATTCCCCCTCAACTCTGCTACTTTCCGCCCTGTCAGTTTTCACTACTTGTTTCCCTGCCTATTTCCACTTTCTGCCCCCCAGAACGTGAGCTTAATGAGTCAACTACATTACCCAGGCAAATTGGAGTGATCGTCCGGCCCTGAACTGTAATATTTGTTGCTATGTAAGTTACAGCAAGAGGGTCTGTACTTGCCTCAGTACAGCACATATTTTCTCTCTCTCTCTCTCTCTCTCTCTCTCTCTCTCCATTAGGTCCTTCATCACTATTAATAACCTAATTTATCTTCATGGGACACATGTTTCTCATTTCCTATGCATGTCATTCTCAGTACTTCCCTTCTCTTATTCCTCATTTATTTCATTTTATCTTATTCATATATTTCCTAATTATTTTCCCCTTAATTCTTTCCTCTTTCAACATTCTCATCTTTATCGTTGTTTCTCTCCTTTGTATTATTATTGTAAACATTTCCTTATTCCCAGGTTTTATCAATTTGTTCATATATTCACAATTTTTGCCTCTTTCCTCCTACTTCTTTCCATCCTTATCATTATTATTTATGTCCTTATCTTTACAATTTATCGCTTGAATCATCCATTTATCTTCGTTACCTATGCATTATCATTTGTTTTTGTTTCCCTCTTCCTACATTCGCTTTTCTATCTCTCGCATCATCATCTTTTTTATATCTATTTTTTTCTCTATCGACATCCATGCTTCTTCCCCATTCGTAGGTTAATTTACTGATAACATACTTTATTTATCTTATTCGCTTCCTTCTTCCTCCCCTTCCTTTACATCTTTCTTATCATTTTCTTTGTCTCTTATCTTCGTACCTCTTATTCTTGAGAAACACTATCTTGCCCCAGGTCATTAATCTCTCTCTCTCTCTCTCTCTCTCTCTCTCTTTCCTGGTCTTGCATCTTATGAACCACCAACACCAAAATTTCCCACAGATCTGTCAGCAACTTAGGTTAGGTTTGGTTAGGTTAGGTTACATTAAATCACGTACTGGTTAATTTAAATCAAGTTAGGTTAGGTTAAGTTAGGTTAGATCAAGTTAGGTTAAGCTCTAGGTCCTTGTGTTAGTCCTTCCCTCGTGATTATTCTCTCTTCCTATCGTATGTTATCAGTCCATTCCTTCCGTTACATCACTCACCAAGTTTATCTTATTTTATCGCTCACTTATTCTTCTTTTACACTTTATTTATTTTACACCTCTTTCGTTTTTCTGTTTTCCACTCCGTTAATATATCTCTCTCTCTCTCTCTCTCTCTCTCTCTCTCTCCAATATCACATTTAGAGCAAGGCGTCGCCCAGGGCAACACTCAGCCCCAGATCTCATGTCCCTATCGTAAACTTCATTATCACCCGCCTGCATTATTAATGGTGCCGCCTTCCACCATGCCCAGCCCACACCAGGGGAAGGCCAGGGGAAATTTAGGGGAAGGAGAGGAAGGTAGGGGAAATGGACGAGATGTTAGGGAAATTTTGGTGGAAAGGTAAGGAAATTTTAGGGAAATGTGGGGAAATTTTAGTGAAATGTGGGGAAAATTTTAGGAAAGGAAGAAAAAATAAAGGGAGAGAAAGGGAAAGAACGATGTTATTATTAGAAGGGAGGGGAGGTAGGGATATTTTGGGGAAAGGGAGGGAAAGTTCAAGGAAGGGGTGGAAGGGGAAGGAGGGAACTATATGGAAAGGAATGTGAAATCTTGGGGAAAGGAGGGAAAGAGATGGGGAAATCTTGAGAGTACGAAAATTTTAGGGGAGAGGAGAGGAAAAACGTAGGGAAACAATAGGTAAAAAGAATGAAAGAAAGAAAACAGTGGTAGAAGCGATGGGGAGGAAAGGTAACGCAGGATGGTAGGGGAAGGAATGTGGGGAAAGGGGTAGAAAGTAGAGGCAGGTAGGAGGCGGCGGAGAAGGTAAGGGAGAAGGGAAGGACAACTGAAGGAAAGGGAGGGTAGAAAGTGATACAGTAAAGGAAGGGAAAGTGAAGGGAGGAAATAGGAGAGTAAGGGAAGGTAGAAGGAGATAGGGGAAGGGAAGGAAAAGAAAAGGATAGCGAATAAAGATAGGAAAAAATTGAGAGAAAGGATAAAGATTTCAAAACCTATAAAATATAAACAGAGAGAGAGAGAGAGAGAGAGAGAGAGAGAGAGAGAGAGAGAGAGATGAAATATTAAGACACCGTAAAAAAAAACAGATGGGATGAATTTATGTGTAGAAAAGATGGAACAGAAGAAGAAGATAAATCAACTGTGGGAGAGGATGAGTATAAGACAGAGAGAGAGAGAGAGAGAGAGAGAGAGAGAGAGAGAGAGAGAGAGAGAGAGACGCATAGTGACGATAAATCATAAATACAAAAAACAATTACAAAAGGAATAATGACAATAAAAAGAAAAGGTTGGCTTACGTTTCGAAAAATTTAAGGTGGAAAATTTACACACGCACACACACTCACACTCGCACATACATACATACATGCATACATACATGCATACATACATACATACATACATACATACATACATACATACTTGTAAATACATATCGCCCACCGCAACAAAACAAACTCCAAGGGCATCATAACTCAAATTTTCCCACTGTGCCACAACAAAGTCCAAGGGCCATATATTATCGAATTCTTTGGAGATATTTTAGTCAAATATCTACCTACCAAGTTTAGTTAAGGTTCGTCTCTAGCTGTTATGAGTTATCGGTCTTATCGTGTTGAATACGTATTGAAACACGGATGGTTACAAGGATGAACAAATATACTGTACGTACCCAAGAACGAACGTAGAGCTGCGTTCGTAAGTCCTTTTTCCCAGATAAGAGATAGAAATGAGAGCTTATTTCCCGATCAGTATTTATCTCTAAGGTAACATTTGTATGGTCTATTAACGTCTCCAGGGAAGCTTCTCTCTCATCAATTGTAAGAGTTCTCTCTCTCTCTCTCTCTCTCTCTCTCTTCTCCTAATTACCTCTGCATATTCTCCCCATTCCTTCTCTTAGTCTTCACACTTAATTTCTCTCTATCTCTCTTATTCAACTTCTTCCGCAGCTGGTTTATCTTCTTCTGTTCCATCTTTTACACCGTCCACCAATTAACCAAATTAGAAGCATAACTGGAGTGCTTCAGCAGGCTATGAGCCACTTGGTATACCGCATAATGCAAAATGCTATGTAATTAGCATATGCAACAGTGCTGGTCGGCTGCGTGACTAACAATGTAAGATTCCAGATAAATGCACATCACTGATAGCCTCCTTAGCAACTTAATGCATTCATGTTAGTTTTTTGGACAGTGAATATAATGTAAAGTCACTCTGCTGTGCAATGTCTTCCCAGCTGTCTTAATGTTGCTCAATGTTGAATATTATCAGCTACCCGCATCTCCTTGTTCACACTCTCCTTCACTCTATTCTTCTATCTT
Organism: Homarus americanus; assembly: GCF_018991925.1. Classification (NCBI taxonomy): domain Eukaryota; kingdom Metazoa; phylum Arthropoda; class Malacostraca; order Decapoda; family Nephropidae; genus Homarus; species Homarus americanus. The sequence continues at coordinate 317,279 of NW_024750825.1, forward strand.
TTTTTCTCTTTCTCTTCGTATGATAAATGTATATTGAACTGGTTGCTGACTGACTGGCTTGCTATCTTGCTGTGGTGGCCCCGGGCTGCACTAAAAAGCCGATAGCACTCACAACACCATTGTAAAATACTGAATATAAATTCTATTATAATGGCGGGTGGAGGGGGGGGCGCCATTAGTAACGCCCATATAACTAAATCAAGTGAAGCCATCAGCGGAATGGCTGATCCCGCTGATCGAGAATAAAATCGATAGAGTTCATTGAGTGAACATAAGCAATGTATGTGTGACATTACCCACGGATGACAGACAGACAGACAGCACCATGACCATATCCCCTAAACATATCATAAAGCTGAGTCAAATTTAACACAGACGACAGAAACCAAACTAACGTCCGCCTGGCGTAACTTTCAACAGCGTGTTATTGTGAGACGAAGGTAACTGCTGCTGCTGATTGTTGGAACGGACGGTGTTTTTATGGCAGGGAACTTTGAACTGACTTACACAACACATTCATGACCAGGTGGGAGGTGACATCACGCACATTCTATGTCTGACTCGCCATGTTAACTGAATCCTTTCTTTTCATTCCTCTAGCTTGTGTGCGTGTGTGTGGGTGTGTGACCGTGTGTGTGTGTGTGTATCTATCTGCCTGTAATCATGGACCATTGTATGTGTTCTCTGTAATCACACATTGCCTGTAATCAAAAGCTGCCAGTTCGTATGTATACATTTGTAAAATTAACTTACCCGACAATACCCAGCGGCATTTCACGCAACCTATAACAACTAGTATACGGGGAAATGATTTCCGAGGAGGATTCCATTTTCACGATCTTTTATAGCGAAAACGTGTCTTATACTAAGGCACCGTAGAGGTCAGGTGTCGTCTTCAGGTGAGTCTGTTTATTTCGACACAAGCTGCTATGAATGTATGTATGTATGTATGTATGTATGTATGTATGTATGTATGTATGTATGTATGTATGTATGTATGTAACGGTGTAGCAGCTGTGTGTGACGTACAGATGGTCAGTCACAAAACAAGTGGGTCGGGTGAGAGCAATTGAGAGTTATTGTCGGCCAAGAAGATCCTGGTGGGTGTGTGTGACAATTGTTCAATGAGAGACGAATTGAGAGAGACACTGACGGAGAGACAAGGTGGGAGAGATAGTGAGGAGGACTGTATTAAGAGAGAGAGAGAGAGAGAGAGAGAGAGAGAGAGAGAGAGAGAGAGAGAGAGAGAGACGTATAAAGAAAGTAAAAAAAAAATCAGTGCATAAAAGACAGACTGAGGAACAGGAAGGTGAATAGGAGACGGGATATCACGTATGAGAAGAAAAGATGATGAAAACAGAGAAGAGGGAAAAAAGAGTGGAAGGAAGAACACGAAGCTCGAGGAAAGGAGGAGTGAAGTAAAAAGAAGAAGAGTTTTGAGGAGAGATGTAATGAGGTGAAAGAAGATGAAAGAGAAAGGAAGAAGAATAAGAGGAAAACTGAGAAAGGATAGAGAGGAGATATGAGAGGGCAAGACAGAATAGAGGAGGAGGAGAGCTGATTTGGTAAGGAGAGGTGAAGAGACGGAAGGATGAAAAGAGGCATAGGGGAAAGGAAAGGTGAGGAGAGGGGAGGAAAAAGAAAAAGTGAAGAAGTTAAAAAAGAAGTAAGACGGCCTGGGAAGGAGAGCAGAAAGAGATGAAGGAAAAGGGAGAGAGAGAAGGTTCGTGAGGAGAGGGGAAGGGGTAGTGAGGAGAGGGAAGACAGAAGAGGTCCTTGATATTCCAAGAAAAAGGATGTAGGGAAGGGAGGAAGGACAATGAATCCAGGGCAGAATACGAAAGCAATATGAAGGGAGAGAAGATCGGTTATGAATGAACAATAGGACGTTGGCTGGCACTGTGGGAGAGCTGGAAGGAATGTGTGTTGAAATTATAAAGTGACATGGTGAATAAAGGAGAAGAGAGGGAGAGAGGAGGAACGGGTAGAGAAGGACTTGGATTAAATTTCATACATGTATATCAAGAAAACGGTAAGAATAGATTTAATAGGATGGAAAATATAATGTAGTAAGATCAAGGAAATAATATAATGTACTGTAGTCGAATTAAGGCGCGCGCACACACACACACACACACACACACACACACACACACACACACACACACACACACACACACAAAAGACTGTATGTGTGTGTGTATATGAGTGCAATGCAGACAAATTATGCTTATAGTCAGGTTTAGGTGTTTGTACGTCAGCACAGGTGAAATTCTTCCTAAGTTTTTAAAAGTCTGTGATGGAGTGTACAGCCTAAGCAGCCCGACCTTCCAGACCAGCCCCACAAAGCTCACCAGCGACCCAGCCGAGATGACCCTTTATGAAATGATGGTCACAATAATGCTAGAGGAAGAGCCATCAGCAGCACAAGAGACTGTCTGGTTCACGCCCTAAGAACACTTACTCGGGGATTTCCTTCTGACGATCATAGACTGAAGCTCTATGTGTTTCGTTGCTCTTGATACCACCGTCCTAGTCTACAGTAAACACAAGTGTATCTGTGAAGCACTGATAGATAACAGGCATGGGATCCCTCACCTGCCCAATAGAAATTCCGGTGGATAGGACGCAAGACATAACCCAGCAGGAAGAAAACTTCGCCTTTTCAGGAACGACGATTGCAGAAAGCGTACAACTTATGCATGAAAAATGGAAGACAGCCTCCATCTACCTCCACCTCACTGGCGCGCCTGACCACAAAAACACAATGAATTTGCCAAGAATAAGCAACATAAACCCGTGAATAACTTTTCCCCAGTAGGATCAAGAGCCCATGGTGGTCCCCAAGTGAGGATAAAAAAACAACAACAAAACAGGGCAGAATTGTTTGAACGAGTTGAGACCCAGGCTAATGAAAACTAACAGGGACCCAAGACCAATAAACTCCCTGTTGTAGTGTTTCGGTGTCTCAGTCCTCACCCAGCCCTCCAGGAGACCCGCAACTTTTTACTTCTCTGTGTATACATATAGGCCAATATATTCATACTTATATATTAATTGGCAGCTCTCATGTTAGCTAGCCATTAAACACACAGGTAAAATATAAATTACAGGAGTGAAAGTTCAAGACGACATCCGCGTGCAGCCAAAGAAAATTGTCTCAGTTTTCCGCGAACGATCTTAATTTATTTTCTGATGTTAAGGTCAGGTAAACTTTAACTAACCAGACTCGACACCCGTTACACACACACACACACACACACACACACACACACACTAAATTATATAATACACAAGCGAACTTTGATACCGTCACACCAAACAATCAGTCTGACAAAGAAAATTTTATCAAAGAAAACTCGACGCGTGTTAAATTAAACGAGAAATCTGAAGAAAGAGAAGTGAAGGAGAACAGGAGAGAGAAGGAAACGTCTTGGAAACAATGAGAAGATGTAAATTAGGGTAAAAAGGCAATAGAATAATGAGGGAGATGAGAGGGTGATGAAATGGATCCCTTGAGAATGTTGAGTCAAGATAATCTGAGGGTGTGTGGAGTAGGAGACGAGAGAAAGGGGCGAAGAAGGGGAATAGGAGATAAACGAGAGAAGTTAATTAGCTAAAAATAAAGAAAGATGAAAGAAGAGACGAAAACTTACGATATAGAGATAATATTGTCGAAGTTTCCCTTAATTTTTATACCTTTAATTAATATTAGATTAATTATCAGTACCCATAACACATAGCCCTTTAGCCATTTCGTCTAATCAACTAAGTACAACAGTAAACATAGCGGTTTACAGAAGACAAACACTAGAAAAACAAAACAGAAACATCGAAGTTCATGTAGAAGTTCAATAAAGATTATAAAACATCTCAAAATTGGACTGCGAGAGTTTCGGCACAAAATCTAGCCCAGCAATTCCGGGATAATTTTCCAGGTGGATGCAAGAAGCTGAGTTAAGATGTGGATGCTGCCAGGTGTAGGGGGAGGGGGGAGGTCCACCTGTTTCTGATGAGGCCTCTTAGTATAACGTGAATAAGTTGAGGTTAACTGGACCATGTATATATGTATACTTAATATTCTGTAATGATAATTACTTGGTGTATAAATTGACTTAGTAAGAGTGTCTTATGACGTTAGCTGTTGAAGCACATGGGAGAAGGTTCCATAATGTGAAGCTGTCATAAGTTTAGTATCTTAAATTATTCTGTAAGTTAATTTAGAAATAATCATCTGTCATAAATATGTGAATAAATTAAAGGTAACTCGCTTCATAAAATATCTTTACGATTTTGTGTGAAACAATATGACACAAGTGACGATGGATTTTGACAACCCTACCGAGACACCGGGAATCGCAGTATTCATTTTGAAATTCATCGAACCCCTCCGTTAAGATGCTTTTTGGAGCGAGTGTTTAATAGTGATACACTTTTTCCCTTGTAACGTATTATAATGGTCTTTCCTTAACACAGATACGAGACCAAATATTAGTCTTTGGATGCGTTAACTCACACTTATAAGACATCCTCGCTCATGAAAACCACTATCAGTCAGGTAGAGGCAAAAATAACTAAAGACATCTGAATACTACTTAGCCTCTTCATATGTTATAAGTACAGATTTAGGTATAAGACAAATGTACACTTTACACCAACGCGGTTACGGTGTCAGAAAGATGCTGCCTCACCCCACCCCACCCCACCCCACCCGACCCCACCCGACCCCACCCCACCCGACCCCACCCGACCCCACCCCACCCCAACCGACCCCACCCCACCCGGGCACCACATACGATAATGCCATAACAACGGTGTCTTGATGTAAACAGAGACAAACACACACTCAAAAACTACTATGCCAATCTATTTTTTATAAAGACAAATACTTAATGTTTTATCTTCAGTCGTAAAACAGACCTCGAACATAAATTGAGTGATGTTTTATACTTGTTTAATACGAAATCCTCACAAACAACACTCCAAGCCTATTTGTATGTATTTTGACGTTATTGTGAATATAAGAAAATAGCAGTCACATTATTGTATACAACCTGAGACCCATTACCATTACATACAAACCCAATTCTTGAAAAAACTATAATTATCATTTTTGTTGTTATTATTATTATTATATTATTATTATTATATGAGGAAATAAACACAAATGGATATAATGAAAATAAGATGATGATATACATACGAGAATGTATATAATTTCGTCTCAATTTAAAGGAAATAAGTGTTTATAAGCGTTCAACTTGACAGCAGTGGAAATAAGAGTCTACCATAAATCTGAAAATAAAGAAAACGGAGGTAAAATCTATAACCAACAATAAGTCCAAAGAGAGAGAGAGAGAGAGATAACGAGAGAGAAAGTGACATAAAGAGAGAAAGAGAGAATAGAGAGAGATAATGAGAGAGTTGAAGAGAGATAAAGAAACAAAATTAGAGATAAAAGAGAAAGAAATAAAGGAGATATAAGGAAACAGAGGGAGAGAAGGAGTGAGAGAAAAGAGAAAAGAGAAAGATAAAGAGACCGACCGGGAGAGAGAGAGTGAGAAAACACACAAAAAAAAAGCGAAGAGAAGAAATTTAGAATAACAATCCATCACAAATACACAATGGCAACACATTCTGGTGAAAGCATAAACAAGACTAATTTATCACAAACAAAAGGTAAGGAACAATGCATAGGTGAGTGATATACAGATGTGTAAAAGAAAATGGAAAAAGAAACGAGAAGAAAAATGGAAAAAGAAACAAGAAGGAAAATGGAAAAAGAAACAAGAAGGAAAATGGAAAAAGAAACAAGAAGGAAAATGGAAAAAGAAAGAGAATGAAAATGGAAAAAGAAACGAGAAGAAAAATGGAAAAAGAAACGAGAAGGAAAATGGAAAAAGAAACGAGAAGGAAAATGGAAAAAGAAACGAGAAGGAAAATGGAAAAAGAAACAAGAAGGAAAATGGAAAAAGAAAGAGAATGAAAATGGAAAAAGAAACGAGAAGGAAAATGGAAAAAGAAACGAGAAGGAAAATGGAAAAAGAAACGAGAAGAAAAATGGAAAAAGAAACAAGAAGGAAAATGGAAAAAGAAGCAAGAAGGAAAATGGAAAAAGAAACAAGAAGGAAAATGGAAAAAGAAGCAAGAAGGAAAATGGAAAAAGAAACGAGAAGGAAAATGGAAAAAGAAACGAGAAGGAAAATGGAAAAAGAAACAAGAAGGAAAATGGAAAAAGAAGCAAGAAGGAAAATGGAAAAAGAAACGAGAAGGAAAATGGAAAAAGAAACGAGAAGGAAAATGGAAAGGGGGACCTGAAATAAAAGGGTGCACCCAGGAGGATGTTGAAAGAGGCCTTCATATATAAGTTTGTCCTGAAAATAGTAATTAAAAGGAGTTAAAATATAAGATTGTTTTGAATATGAAAATTAAAAAAAAAAGAACTAAGAATATAATGACGAAAGATAAATAAATAAATATGAGGTTGTCCTGAACATAATGATATAATATTGTTCTAAAATAATTATAATGAAAACGACTTAGATTCTAAAGTTGTTCTTAAAACGACGATGAATCGACCCCAGAAATATAGAGTTGTTTTGAGTTAGATGCAAAGAAAAACTGATAGGATTCTTCTAGTGTTAACGTATTACACAGGTGAGTAGACTATAATCAACCTACAGGTAAAATTTCACAAGGTAGATTATTGTTATGTGTATTCGTAGTGTAGTGGTGATAGTTATGATGATAGTAGTAGTAGTAGTCTCTTCACAGACAGCGAGTGTGTGTGTGCCCTCGCGCGCTACGGTACAACCAACCTTATGTCACCACCCTCCCCCCCCCCACGACCCGTCACTGGTGGAGGGTAAAACCAGAGAGTGACGGTGTAACGCGAAAGTGATGTGCGATGCAAATGGTAAAAGCTTTTCGAGATGAAGAGTGGCCGGGGACCTGTGTGAGTGACTCACCATGGCTGGATACTGTAAGATGGATGGAGTGTACTTATAGTATTACTGAGAGAATCTTGAGTAATGTTGCCTTTAATTTTTATAATAGTAATAAATAGGAATTATTATTTTACTTTATTTACTATTATTTTTATCAGTAATACAAATTTTAGTAATAATAATGCTAATAATAATGTAATTTTAATAATATTTATAGTGATAATGATCATAAGATTTTGAATAATAATAATAATAATAATAATAATAATAATAATAATAATAATAATATAATAATAACACGGTACACTCCCCTCTCCCTCACACTCACTATTCCTCCTCTCCCAGACGCCCTCACTGGCTTCATTTGTGAGAGTCATGCCTTTCCTTCCTTTACCAACGTAGGAACGTTCACATCTTTAATGTTTCTCACGCGCCACTGAGAAACAAGAAGAGTAATAATATTTTGAGGAATAATCTAATGTGTTGTGAAATCTGTAAATTTATGTTGTGAATCTGTAAACTCGCTGGTTGCCTTAGTGTTTTAACAGCCAAAGTTAATAAGTATCAAACTCAAGTCTTCTTTTTTATATTTATACAATAGTTAACGTGTAAGAGTCAGTTAACTGTATGACCGGGATATAGACTCAAGCAAGTGTCTCATAATGAATATAACATGATTAGTTTATCTGATGATGACTACATTGGGTACAGTGTAAGTTAGGTGTAGCCAGCCAAGGAACTAGTATTACCGGGGTCTAGGATGGCTTAAAGTATGTCTGGATCCCGTTTTTCTCCTGCCTGTCATGACTACTGGTTCTCACTTTCTGCCTCATTAATACTACTTTAATGTGGTAGCCTTCCTTCCTTCCTTCTACCAGTCACTATACACCCACACTACTGTCCTTGGTAATAAACCATCATAACACTATAGCTCCATAGATTACCCGTGGGGCCTTGTCGACGTGGTAACTCTCCCCATAACAAGCCAAAGAAAAAAAAAAAAAAAAAAAACAGCCATACTAAAACCACACCATGCAATCACGCACTACAATATTCGTGACTGGAACACCAATCACATTCCTTGTCACTTCCACTTACAATCGGCTAAAGTGAATTTAGTTTTTTTTTCTCCAGAACTACAAGTTTCCTCTCCCTTTCCTTCTCCCAGTCATCTCTCTTCAACTTTCCTGGTTCCAATCTCTGTTCATATCTCACCAGTGGTTGTGGTTACTGCTGTTATACACAAAACCTTGAGATTGCTTTCAACATCATCTCAAACTTCTCTTCTCTTCTCTCCTCACTCTGATATTCCCCTTTTAGAAAATCTCCTCTTCTATACCAAATGCTTCTGTTGTATCTATCACTTTCCCTTAGTATGCCTCTGGTACCTATTCTCCTTCAACATTCTCACTGGCAATATACATAACATTCAACATGACCCCACAGCTGGGTGATTCCAACATCCATAACCCCAGTGTGCTTGACGTACTCTGAGCACTTGGATATCTCTTTTAATCTCACACAAGTAGTCGACACTCATACTACAGGACACAGTGGACACCAGTTGATGTCTCTCTATCCAAATCTCTCTCTTTCTCGGTGTTATCTCTCCTTGTGGTTCATCTGATTATTGTCTCTTCTCTCTAACCATCTCACTATCTCCAATGACGGGATTTAAAAGTGAATAATTGGATTTATGATCTAGTCTAGTCGAGTGAGATGGATTCTGGATTTCTCTCTCTATGTTTTCTTGGACTGCAAAAACATTTTAATGACGTCATCAAGGTCATGGGGGTGTAGGTTTAAAGCTAATAATATATTCCAGAACATCTCAATTACACCAAATGGTTCAGTAATTTGTGAGTTATTGGGTAATTTATGTGTCTTTTAGGCTCGTGATTCTATTTCTTGACTTAGTTTATAAGAGAAATTTTGTTGTTGTAATCGTCCACAGTTGTATTAATTTATAGGAAGTTTGTAGATTTTTTTTTATAAACCAAACCACTATTTAGTTTCGACAGATTTTAACAATAACCAGGCATAAACATTGCCAACTAAACCTTAACAATTACTGACTATAGTAGTGTTTTAGTGGCCCGTTACTGTTTAGGTCAGAAATAATTAAGTTATCTTTATTCTAAAGTGTAAATCAAACTCAATAAAACTTTCAATAAAAAGAAACAATGAAAAAAAATTATGAGTCAATAAATTATCAAAAAAAAAAGATAAAAAAAATAAGGGAATTTTTCTAAGAGTAGTAAGAGGAAATAAGAGAAAAATATTCCTCCTGCAGCATAAAGTCGTAAGATTGTGAGAGGAACTCCGTAAGATTGTGAGAGAAACTCCATAACACTTGTATTGCATATGCCGTTTCCTGCAGTGCTCCTCCTTGCAAGACCCACGCAACAAGACGTGGCAGATCATGCTGACGAGGCGGAGTGTGGGGGGGTGGACGGAAAAAAGAGGAGAGTAAAGAGATTGAAAAGAGGAAGAGAGGGGGCTGAGTGGATGCAAGGAGGAGGAGGAGGAGGGAAAAGAAAGGAGAAACAGGACAAGGAATAAGGAGAGAAAGGGGATTGGAGAAAGAGGAAGCAGAAGAGGATTGGAAGAGGGAGAGGGAGGAGGAAAGGATTAAGAGAAAAGGAGGAGGGAAGAAGTGATAAGGAATGAGAGAGGAGAAAGAAGAGACATATAAATATAAATATATGAAAAATGGTAAGAAGGAAGGGAGGAGGAGGTGGAGAGAAGGAGAAACAAAGTAGAAGGAGGAGGAGGTGGCGAAGGAGAATCAGAGAGGGAACAAGGGAAAGAAGAAAGGTTAAAAGGAAGACAATAGGAGGGAGGAAGAGAATGTGGAAAAGAGGGAGGGAGGAAGGAAGATGTTTATCAATATGAAATGAAATGGGAGGAAGGGAGAGAGAGAGAAGAAAGGAATATGTGGAACAAGAACAAAGGAAACAAAGAGAACTTATAGAGGAGAGGAAGAAAGGATGGAGGAGGAGTGGTGGAGGGCAGTTAGGAAAAGTGTTGGAGGACTGAGGAGTGTTGGAGGAAGGGGAGTGTTGGAGGGTAGTTAAGATAAGTGTTGGAGGACTGAGGAGTGGTGGAGGGTAGTTAAGATAAGTGTTGGAGGACTGAGGAGTGTTGGAGGAAGGGGAGAGTTGGAGGGTAGTTAAGGTAAGTGTTGGAGGACTGAGGAGTGGTGGAGGGCAGTTAAGATAAGTGTTGGAGGACTGAGGAGTGGTGGAGGGTAGTTAAGGTAAGTGTTGGAGGACTGAGGAGTGTTGGAGGAGAGTTGGAGGGTAGTTAAGGTAAGTGTTGGAGGACTGAGGTGGTGGAGGAGGCGAGTTAAGATAGAGTGTTGGAGGACTGAGGGTGGTGGAGGGTAGTTAAGGTAAGTGTTGGAGGACTGAGGTGGTGGAGGCAGTTAAGATAAGCGTTGGAGGAGGAGGAGTGGTGGAGGGTAGTTAGGATAAGTGTTGGAGGACTGAGGAGTGTTGGAGGAAGGGGAGAGTTGGAGGGTAGTTAAGGTAAGTGTTGGAGGACTGAGGAGTGGTGGAGGGTGGTTAGGATAAGTGTTGGAGGACTGAGGAGTGTTGGAGGAAGGGGAGTGTTGGAGGGTAGTTAAGGTAAGTGTTGGAGGAAGGGGAGAGTTGGAGGGTAGTTAAGGTAAGTGTTGGAGGAAGGGGAGAGTTGGAGATCAGTTAAGGTAAATGTTGGAAGGGAGGAAGGGGGAGGAGAAGAGGTCAAAGAAGAGGAAAATACTAGTAGGAAGAGGGAGAGAAGGGGAGAAAGGAGGAGGAAGAGGTAAATATATGTAAGCTGAGGAGGAAAAAGAGAAAGATGAAAGAGATGAGAGGAGGGGAAAAGTGGAGAGAGAGGGAGGAGGGGAGAGGAAGGGGGAAGAGGAGGAGGAGGAGGAAGAGGAGGAGGAGGAGGAGGAAGAGGAGGCCTGTAAGTGATAATATTGTGAGTGAGAGAAAACTTTATTTCCTCAGTAACGTGATAGTGAAAATCTGGTTACGCTGAAGCTCTTGTCAAGATGAGAGGAAGAAAAGGAAAATGAAGAAGATGAAGAAGAAGGCTAAAGAAAGAGACGATTCAACCAAGAGGATAAATTATCTTGAACATTTCCAACATATTCTTATCTAGAAAGTTATGGGTATCGATAATAAACATAATATATTAATCAGCCATTATCCCAGCCATTATCCCAGCCATTATCCCAGCCATCATCCCAGCCATCATAAGTGACGTTGATTAAACTCCTCGATGGACTCGGCCGTGTTGCCAAGTATCATCTATATGTGTGATTTTATTTTCTCCAGAGTGACCCACTTGAGTAGAAGCCAGACTCCACCGTACTTGACTTGCCAGACCCAACCGTACTTGACTTGCCAGACCCCACCGTACTTGACTTGCCAGACCCAACCGTACTTGACTTGCCAGACCCAACCGTACTTGACTTGCCAGACCCCACCGTACTTGACTTCATAAAAGCTAGAGGCGGGCACAAGGCGAGGGATATGTGGAAAGGAGTGGAGGAAGATGGAGGAGGAGAATTTTGTCATTTTTTGGGTATTTCTATATCAATGTACTCCACCTTCAAAGCCACACTCTCTATATCCCACCCTCACAACCACATTACCGTATAGCCACACTCTCCACACACCCCACCCTCACAGCTACACCTCCCCACACCCCACTCTTACAACCATACTCCCCACCCCGACAGCCACACTCATCCTCACATCCCACCCTCCATAGCCCACCTCCCACACCCCACTCTTACAACCATACTCACCCCCCACCCCACAGCCACTCATCTCATCACCCTCATAGCCACCTCCCCACCCCCCTCTTACAACCACTTACTCCCCACCCCGACAGCCACACTCCCACATCCCACCTCACAGCCACCTCCCACCCCCTCTTGTCCTCCTCCCACCCCGACACCTCCCCACACCCCACCCTCACAGCCACACTCCCCACACCCCACCCTCTGACCACACCTCCCACACCCCCACTCTCTACAACCATACTCTCCATCGACAGCCACACTCATCTCACATCCACCCTCACAGCCACTCCCACCCCTCTTACAACCATGCTCCCCACCCCCGACAGCCACACTCATCTCACATCCACCCTCACAGCCACACCTCCCCACCCACTCTTACAGCCATGCTCTCCCCCACCCCCACAGCCACATAATCTCACATCCCACCCTCATAGCCACACCTCCCCACACCCCCCTCTTACAACCATACTCCCCACCCGACAGTACACTCGTCTCACACACCCTCACAGCCACACCTCCCCACCCCCCACTCTTACAGCCATACTCCCCATCCATAGCCACACTCATCTCACACCCACCCTCATAGCCACACCTCTCCACACCCCACTCTTACAGCCATACTCCCCATCCCGACAGCCACACTCATCTCACATCCTACCCTCACAAACACACTCCCCACATCCTACTTTCACAGCCATTCTCCCCATACCTTATCCTCACACCCCATCCTTATAACTACACTCCCTTACACCCCGCTACCACACCTCATCCCAACACCCCCACACTCCACTCCCCACACCCCACACTATTCCACAGCTACTCCTGGAAAAAGAGACTGGCCCTCGTGTGTGTGTGTGTGTGTGTGTGTGTGTGTGTGTGTGTGTGTGTGTGTGTGTGTCATTAGCTCCTTACCAGCATGTTAAGTGAGCCAGGGTTTTGTTCGGTACTTCCCTCCCTATTGATTAATTCATGACGGGGATCCTGCCTGCTCACTGGAGACCATCGGAAAGTATGTACTGACGGAGAATGACAATGAGAGAGAGATGAGAGAGAAAGTACAAGGGTTGGATGAGGAATGAGGAGGAAAGGGGTTGGATGATGAGGGGGAATGTAAAGGGGGCGAAGAGGAATGAAGCAGAATGAGTAAAGGCCAGAAGACGAATGAGATAAATGAGAGTGGAATAGAAAAAAATGTGACGAACAGGAAGTATATAGAGAAAGAAACCTATAACGAGAGAGAAATGATAGAAAATGAGAAAGGGATAGGTGTGAGAGAGACATGAGAAAATAAAGAAAAATGTAGGAGTTTTGAAGAAGGAAATGAGAGAAAGAGAAACTGAAAATAAAAGAAAGGTAAAATGGTATGAAGAATCAAATTAAGAAACAGAATAAAGGAATGAAGAGATAAATAGGAGAATCAATAAGATAAAGAGAGAATAAAAGGAAAACTTGAATAAGAAAGTAAATGAAAAGAAGATTACAGTGAGAAAGAAAAACAAAGAGAGACAGAGAAACGAAAAAGTGAAAAAAATGAAAACAAAATATGAAAAGATAAAAAACTGAATACAAAGAAAGATAGAGATAGAGAGAGAGAGATAAAGACAATCACCCTCAATCTTCCTCCCATCTCCACCTACGTACCATAAGAGGATCTCATAGCTATCATTGCCAGCATCACAAGACGAGCCATCGAGGAGTCACTTATTAAACACCATTTGTGTTATGAAAGCAACTTGTGAATTCACTGCGGCTGAGTCCGATATTGGGAGACCTGAGGAAACACACTACCCAATACTGCATCGGCTTTTCCCTCTCTTCAGAAAACGATACGCTTCCTCTACCACGCCTTAGAAAGCATTCGCATTCACGTAACAACCAAGCGACTGCTGCTCGACGTGCAATGCATTTTTTTTCCCAATGGGACTTTTTAGAGAATTAGAATTTCTTATTTCGCCGATACAGAAGAGCTTACGCCATACCCCTGGCGTCATAATGGTCGTTATCTACAACTTTGGGGATAAGAAGATATTAATACCTTATGTACAATATTTTAATTACTATCTCTTCAGTAACTCTCGCCCAATTCGCTGTATATGTGAAGTTGTATCATCATTGAGCTCTTCGTGGTCGTTCTGTCTTGCAAGAAATCCATATTCTTATATTCTATTTACATTCAAAGTAGCGAGTGAATGATCGGAACAACATACAATTTTCTTTTCGTTTTTTGCAATAAAGATGAGAACGATAATATAGACTTTATCTTGATAATTTTGGTATCAATTTCACATTCACAGAGAGAATATATGTTTGAAGGAGGAATTTTTGTCGATGAAAATGTTAGGTAAACAATAACACATCTTTCCAGAGGATCATAATCGTTCTGCCTTACAATATATTCAAATTCTTGTATTATATTTACATTTCACACAGCGGATGGAATACACACAGTAAGATGCAGTTGTATTTTTCTCCTCAACAATACAAGCCATAATGTATTCTTATTCTTTATTCAACAACCGCAATGCAAGAGAAAAGTGCTCTATGTAAAATACAGTTTGTTTTCCCGATAACAATGTAACTGATCAATAATTCCATTTTCACCTGATCAAGATCGTGCGGTCTGGAGGGAAGGAAAAAGAATATTATGTTTATTTTTCCCCCAGGATGGTAATGACGTACACTCAGGCGATTCCACGGGGGGAAAAAAATAAACTGGGAAAAAAAATAACCATATGATTGCTTCCTTCACCGCGACGGGAAACTCCAGCAATATTTGTATGTGTTGGAGAGGCACTTGAAGGAGTGTTTGGTCGTTTTGTAAGGCCTAACACAGAGGTAAGATGAACCCAACACCCTTAAGTATATTTTCCTTTTTTTATATATATTTTTTTTCCTCTGCTGTTGTTGTTCAGAAGAAAAATAAAAAGTATTGCAAGAAACATTCAGGTCAGGTTTTATGTTAGAAAGTAGTAGTTTCTTCACTACCTTTTCTATTTCTTTTTTTTTTTGCTCTTGGAATCGAATATCGACTTTTGTGTATCGTTTTATTGTCGTTTTTTTTGTTTCCTTCCATTTCCTGTCCTTCTATAAGTTTGTTCTTTTTTGTGGTGTTTGTATGTTTTATTTTTTATGTCGTGTTTTAATGTACTCCTCTCTCTCTCTCTCTCTCTCTCTCTCTCTCTCTCTCTCTCTCTCTCTCTCTCTCTCCTCATCCTCCTCCCTTGTTTTACCCTTGTCAAGACATGTTAGCACCTCTCAATTAGGCAGCGATAATTAAAACTGACATGTTGGTCACTTCCCTGTCCGAGTGAGTGACATGTCTTGACTCATTCTTGACTTACCCCAATGATGGCCAAGTCCCCTAACCCAACCTAACCTAACCCGAGTTTTTTTTTGGGGGGGGCGTCTAATTTTACCCTGACCGTAACTAAGGGGGTGTTGTTTTCTGCCCTGTCCTGTCTGTCTGTCTATATGTCTGTCTGTGTGTCGGTCTGTCTGTCCCTAAAGTAACTCAGGAACGGGTTTGTGGTTTTGCGTCACACTTGGTAGGTTAGATCACCAAGTGGTATGACCCTTGCTATAAACTATTGGTGTTTTAATGGTAACAGTTCGTGCAATGATAACAGGTAAGGACAGACGACCGGGAAGATGGACGTAACCAATTTTATTATGCCCACTTAACATTGTCGGGTGAGGGATAATAAAAGAGTGTGTGTGTGTGTGTGTGTGTGTGTGTGTGTGTGTGTGTGTGTGTGTGTGTGATTGTACACACATGTTAGTAACTACGATCACATAAAACACACTTGCACTTAATCCCGTGTTGAAATTATATATACAACCATGGCATTTCGCATAAAATTAAATATAAATTCAATTAACAACCTTCCATATTCATTCTAGAGTTAATTAATTTGACAAACACAAATTAATAATTAGAATGCACGGAAAAACCTCACTGTGGGAATCCGGATTCGTATTTCCCTCCACAAAATACAAACTTAAATTAACGTTTTATACATGTTGGCCAATATTTCAGACTAAAACCAACCACAAAAAAAAGTATTATATCATTTCACAACATAAAAAAAAATAGTGCCTTTTACCAGAAATCCATTTAAGAGGCTTACTACTGCAACTCGACCTCTACCGAATTTATTTCTTCCCAACAATCAAACAGCAACACATAAAGGGGTCATTAGCTCACCAGGTGGAGTTCGGTTTGTGTACATATATAAAGTTTGCTTTGGAAAATTACGGGTCGCTGCCACGGGAATGTGAGGCTGACACGGTCTGCCCCACCCTCACTACTGCTCCTCCACCCTCAGTATTGCTACTGCTCCACCCTCACTACTGCTCCTTCACTCTGCTCCACCCTCACTACTGCTGCTCCACCACTACTACTGCTCTGCTACTACCCTGCACCACCCTCACTACTGCTACTGCTCCACCCTCATTACTGCACCACCCTCACTACTGCTACTGCTCCACCCTCATTACTGCACCACCCTCACTACTGCTACTGCTCCACCCTCATTACTGCTCCACCCTCACTACTGCTACTGCTCCACCCTCATTACTGCACCACCCTCACTACTGCACCACCCTCACTGCTCCTCTTTAAAAAATTCCCTCATATATGTTGTAGTTTTTGCTTTTATCTTTATGCTTCATTTTTCATTTTACATCGTTGTGTTAATTCAGGAACGGGTACTGTAGTGTATGTGCAGGTGAAGCATTTTTATAAACTATATTGTTGAGGCACAGGTGTAGATCTCGCAGGTGAGTGAAATGTATCCAACTTAAGTTTCATTCAATGTTACTAAATCAAAATACCTAATAGTACAGGTATACATACAAGTACAGGTATACTTACAGGTACAGGTACACATACAGGTACACATACAGGTACAGGTATACATACAGGTACAGGTACACGTACAGGTACACATACAGGTACAGATACACATACAGGTAGATATGTTTATGAATTCTAACAACCATTTACGTAGGACATGTGCGTTTCCAGATGAAATTCAGCCGTCATATGCTGGCTAAAAGTAGCGTTAGGACATTTCGTCTCTTCAATTGGCTGCAGAAATAAGGCATCCAACCAATCAGAAATAATAACCTAAATAAATTTGTATAATCGCCAGGATATATCAACACTTTTTCTATCATGTCACTTATTTCCACAGTCAGCAGCGTTCTGAGGAGCTACACTTAATAATGCCACCACCACGAACCCTCCATCAGCCTACGACATCATCGGGGAGGGACCACAACTTATCTCTTTAAATCCCACTTTTCAGCACCTCTGCCTACCAAAACTTCACTTAATTCCTAGACTATCACATTTTGGGACTCCCTATTACTGGGCTTCCCTATGGCATATAACCTCCAGCAGTTCAACCTCGTACTTCATATGACTCAAGTCTTTGGCAAGGAAACACTTCTAGGATTAGCCCTGACAACTCTCAGCTGTTCTCCCCCTTATGACTTTTATTATTTATTAAAGGAAAAAAATATTATTAGTAATTAAGTAAAAAGGTAAGAATCAGTAAGCAAAAATATTTAAGTGGAAGGATAAAGTATACCTGAAAGCAGAGTAATATGTACAGGTAATGAGCACACACCTCACCTGAACTTATCTACTTTAGGCATCATGAGTGAAGCTTCAGAGCTAAGGGTGAGAGGGAGCAAGCAGAGGGCAAGGACTCAAGGGAGAGGAAGAGGAAAGTTGAGAGATGAGAGAAAGAGAGGAAGAGAGAGAAAGATTTACGTAAGGGGACAAAGGGTGAGAGCCAGAATTAATGAGAGAGGGAGAATAGAGACAGACAAAACGAGAGACAGAGAGAGAGAGGGAGAGATATATAGAGAAAGAGAGAGAGAGAGAGAGAGAGAGAGAGAGAGAGAGAACAAGTAATATGTGAGGGAGTGAGGGAAGGGGGAAGGGCAGGATAGCGTGGCTGCCACACATAAGCCACGACAATCACCATCATTGGCCGATTTTAGACGAATATCTCAAGAGAGCGCAACCACCAGGGCCTTCTTCAGACTTTTATTCTATTAGGTCATGCCATCTCGGAGCCAAACTAATGCACCAACTCGAACCCGGCACCGACCCGAATCCGAAGCCGAATCCTAAAGGTTGCTGGTTGGATCTTGAAGTATTCCCAGTCCACCCAGCTGTAAATGGGTACCTGATTTTACAAGTTAGGGAAGTGAAGGTGCCGGCCGCGATATTGAACCCACTTTTAGGTTAGGTTACGTTACGTTAGGTAAAGTTAAAGAAGAGTAGGCTAAAGACAGGTCATATTAGGGAAATTACATTAAGTTAGGGGTTATTTACACTTAAATTGGGTTAAGTTACATTAGTATATGGGAAGGTTGTCAGGTGAAAATAGGTTAAGTTAGTTAGGTTGAGTTAGGTTAGATAGATTAGGGTTAGGTTGAATTGGGTTAGGTAACACTCGAGTTTAGTTCGGAGTATTAACAAATCCCTGGTTTCCGGGTTCATTTTTGGTAATGAATCTTTGGTACCGGTTTCGTGTCCGGGTAATGAATTCCTATTACTAGGTTCGTGTCCAAGTAATGAATCCCTGCTACCGAGTTCGTTCCGGGTATTAGCGAATCCCGACCACACCGCCTCTCCATTATCAAGCCAGATTCTTTTTTCCCCGGGAATAATAAGTTAGAGGTGATATATAGAGATTGTTGGAGGTGGTTTAGCCTCATCACTGGTCGTTGAGTCTCTGGTCTAGGCAGCGTTTATCACTCGTTAAGCTCAGTAACTTAGGTTGATCATGTTATCTTTCATCCTCATTGAGCATTACCGGGTCAACTTATATCCACTAAATCTCTGATATTTAAAAGGTGAGGCAACAAGATGACCCTTACCTATTACCTACACAAAGTTACTTTACCTGAAAATAATTTACTCTTTTTTTGGGGTGTTTTTGTCTCGACCGGGTTATTTGGAAGTCATTTATGTGCCTTAAATATAACACACAAGGGTAGGGTCGCTTCTTGTTCGCCCCTCCATCTACAGTTTCCTTCCATTATCATAAAAAATCAAATCTCGTCCATCGATATTAAATTGGAGTAAGTTAGTTCATGTAAATATCTCAGTTTATTTTGATATTCCCAACATTTCATCTTCATATTTAAGAGTTATGACCAATGTACAACTTAGAATATTGGAAAAGACATATATCACCTTTTATGATTTTCTATTATCATTATTACTTTACCAAATTCATCAATAGGTAACGTACAATATATAATACTGTAATAAAAATATATATCGCAGTCATTGTAAATAAAGGGAGAGTTATCATGAAGGTAATAGATAGAGATGAATACGTCTCTTGATACTAATAATTCACCTCTATCTTCCATTGTTTATGAGATACAACTATCCAATAGGAACTTGCCAATCAGAAAGAGGAGGGTTGGAGGATGACAAGGGCACACCAAGACCCAGCTAGGGAATCGCGTGCCAAATATCTCTCTCATTGGTCAACGGTTCAGTAGTGTAATAAATGGCCCTTAAAGGTTAATTAGTAGTAATTCAACTCAATGTCTAGTGTATGCAGTAACCCGTGCATTTACCTGTGGTGGTTATTGGTACACAGGTTGTAAAAGAACTTCACCTGTGTCAATGTTACTGTTTACAGGTTGGTGAGTGTTCCCGCCAATGACATGTATTACTCCCTCATGTGCAGGTGAGCTCAGGGTAGTGCACAGGTAATTGCTTCATAAATCAACAAAGACAAGGTAAATCACGAAGACGAGAAAGAATGAACGATAATGTCTGTCGTGTGGAGAGAGAGAGAGAGAGAGAGAGAGTAAACAGCAACACAGATATGTCGTTTATTGGCTGTAGAGGACGTGTATCAGGGATGATTTGTTAAGTATGTAAGTGTATAACTAACGGGGCGACGACAAAATGGCCGCCATAATGGATTATATATATATATATATATATATAAGATGAACATATAGTAAAATGTATAGATCACATTATATTCACTATGGAAATCCCCCCCCCCCCTAGAATTGATAAAGTTATTGGGGGGGGAGGGGTCCAAAGGTCAAAGGTCGAGGTCACAACTTCGAAAAATCTACCACCAATCGGAATCTATTAAGCTTATAGTATTAGATTCCACAGTAACAATACCTATCCAGCAGCTAGCCTTATCTCCACTATCTCCGCCGTTATCTAGACGACACCCAGGGACTTCCCTCACTTTATCCTCCTCATTATCAAACCACTTCCCTCCTACATCTGTTATCTATTAATCTCCTGGACTAACGACCTCCATAACTACAGCTCTTGATAATATTCGTCTTGATTCAGCATGTTATTGATATACACCTTCCCAAACTTCCGACACCTTGCCCTTATCCATCACTAATCCCCCCCTTGGTAACCCTCCCCCTCCTACACTTCCCTGTATATCTTCACTATCCATGCCTCAGCTCCTGGTGTCACTATAGATCATCTTAATTCTCTGTTTCTCATCCAAATTACAGCGTAACATTTCCTTTTATCCTTTATCAGTTGCCTTTCTTATTATCTTTATTGTTTTTCTTTTTTTGCCCCATATTAGCGGTTCATCTTTCTATCTATTAGTTGCTTCTCCCCTGTTCTTATTCTTCTTCATTTCTTATTCCTTTATCTTCTTTTTATAGGTTTTTGTGGTTCCTCTTTCTATATCCCTATAATGATGTTCTTACTTCCTCTCAGCTACATCATCATGAAAACAAGTCATCCAAGTTGCTGTCTCGATCTGTTCTGGTTCCGATTCACATTATTACATTATTATCCATCTATTGCCACCACTTTATGCCTCTCTTCTCTCTATCTTCCTCTTATGGGAGTTAAATTTCATCTCAAATACTTAAGGCTAACACTGAATAATAAGAAGGTATCAATTACTTGTATAACTTTATATATTCGCTCGAGTTATTCCTTCCTTATTAATTAGCTCCGATATAATGTTCTTCACTGTATAATGTTTGGTGATCTTTCGTGACAAAAACAAACAAACTAGTCACTGTCATGTTGTTCCTTCAGCACTAAGTCAATCATCACATCTACTCTATATATTTCAGACAGATTCCTCAACCATACTTACCTCTTCATCTCCTCTTCCATGTTTGGGGCTGTTAGTAAATGTACGATGAGGTAGTTAACTACTAGAATCCATTCGCCTCTCTCACTGAACCACGAACTTCCATATTCAAACTCATGAATCCGAAGCATTTATGGATAGAATAATGTATGGCTACTGCTTCTGGTTCATGAGTCTGAATCTCAGGGTTCGTGGTTCAGTGAGAGAGGCGAACGGATTTTGGTAGCTGTCTGTACCCCGTTGTGCAGAGCGTCACCTCATTATCCACCCATTCAATCCTCTGCAATTCCACTCTAAGCTACTAATCATGTACTGAGGGTCTTCCTGTCTGTGGTGCGTACGTCAAGCACCTGCACCATGGCAATACTCCCCGACCATCTCTCCATCCAGATAATCAATTGGCTTTAAATCCCCTGGCAGGATAATTCTCTCCCCATTCGACCTTCCATCTCCTCTATTTGATAGTTGATCACGATGGTAAAATTTGCTGTAAAGAGTTAAGTTTCTTCCTTCACTCCTGCAGAATGTTAATTTATACTCATTTGTTTTAATGAACATTAATTATCGAGACTCAATAATGCCCGATCCGGACCAAATATCTTACGAGGCCAGGCCTAACCTAACCTAACCTTACCTAACTTAACGAAACCAGTGATATTTATGTCAAATTTCGATTCCGCGTCTAGTTTAAGTCATTAATTTAGTAGCAACTGACACCTCAAACCTAATGTATCTCCCAGGCTCGCAAGCTTTATCCTGGTACAGCGGAGGGTGGCAGGAATTAAGAGCAACACAGACGCTCCCTTCACCTACCAGCATTCGTTCTCTGTAACTGCTGTAAAGATGTGTTCTACTGCGGTGTTCCCCGTCCACATCACGGCTACCGAGATACGCCCCCCCCCCTCCCCAGCTTTATCCGGTCACTTCCCACAACTCGGCATCACACACCGGCAGCAGCCAACTTAATATAACATATAAATATTTATACCCTTAAACTATTGGAAACACATTACATATAGGTTGGATAATAGGGCTGTCATTATATAACGATAACTTAACATATACGTTAACTCAGAGGACTGTTAACGTGAGGCGAGAGTCTCAAGCCGCCAAGAGACTTGTGCCAAGGTCTCGCGTTAATCGAGAACCGATGTAGATGGAAACCCGATACAGAATCAATCCTTGTTTAGATATTACCCGAAGTTCTTCAGGTGCTGTGTGCATGTGGCGTGTGTGATATTACTCGACAGCAAATGTTGAAGGTAAGAGTAATGTGGTGTTGTTACGTTGTGTATTTATGTCGATGGAATCAGCGTTTATTTCCTTTATACAGGAAGTAACGCTGACTGATCAGATAGTCCTAATTGACCCTTTAAATGGGTCCCTGTTTTAAATGGTCCTAGTTTTAATGGGTCCCAGTTCTAATTGGCACTAAATTTAATGGGTTCCTGTTCTAATTAGCTCTATATTTAATGGGTCCCAGTCCTAATTGGCCATATATTTAATAGGTCCCAGTCCTAACTTGGTCCTAGATTTAATAGGCTCCCTGTCCTAATTGGCCATAGATTTAACGGGTCCCTGCCCTAATTGTGCTATAGATTAAATGGTCTCTAGTCCTAATTGAGTCTAGATTAAACGGTTCCCTGTCCTAATTGGCCCTAATCCAACATGCCCTATCATTCGGATCATCCCATAGCGTAAACCGTTTATTTAAAAGCCAGAATAATTACAGGTGAAAAATTGCTCAATAACTTAAATATTTTCACATGGTTGAGCCTTTTAAAAGCCATCCAATAAAACACACTGAGAATTCAATTTATAAAAAGCGTAT
This sequence comes from Homarus americanus, assembly GCF_018991925.1. Classification (NCBI taxonomy): domain Eukaryota; kingdom Metazoa; phylum Arthropoda; class Malacostraca; order Decapoda; family Nephropidae; genus Homarus; species Homarus americanus. Next base: position 339,995 of record NW_024750825.1, read on the forward strand.
TTCATAATCTGTTAAAGTGGGTTATTAACAGTACATGAAACAGTTAGGAAATACTCTATTTACATTTGAAAATCAAACACTGATGACAAAATTAATCGGCTTTTATAGTGAGGTCCAATCTTTATGGAAACTAATCATAATAAGCTCCAATCGCAGTAGGTTCCAATCACAGCACGTGCCAATCCAAATAGTTAAGTTAGATTAGGTTAGGTTAGGTTAAAATACATTACCTTTGGTTAGGTTAAATTAGGTTAAATAAATAATTCCAGGCTAGTTAGATCAATGTCATGTAAAGGTTAAGTGAGGTCATCTAACCCACATTAAATTAAGCTTGGTTAATTTATAATTCAGGTTATCTTTTTATCAGCTTGTGGCTCGGGTTAGGAGTGTGTCCTCGGTGTGTAATATTAAACACCTATCTCTTTAGTGTCACGTATGACCAAGAGCGGTGTTGATAATTCACGAGGAGGAGCCACGGTGAAGGTATTGAGTCATTTAGTTCTCGCTGACGATAATATCAACGTATGGAAGAGAAGAGGAGAGGAGAGGAGAGGAGAGGAGAGGAAGAAGAATCAAGGCTAAAGAGAGACATAACACCGTGACTTCACACTAGTTTAAATATTCGTGTAGAACACTTGCCTACGACGGATAAGTGGGACCAGAGAACACACAGGTAGAAAGTTTTAAAAGGCAGGTAATGAGCTAGAACTTGAAGAGGTAGTTTTTTAAAGACAGGTAAAACAGTTGGAACTTAAAGGGAAAGTTTTAATATGAGGGTAAATTTTTTTGGAACTTGATAGGTAGTTTTAGTAAGTATGTAGGCAGATGGAACTTGAAGGGGAAGGTTAAATAGGAGGAAAATTAAATAAAATATTCATAATATCAGCTGAACTTTGTAGAAGAATTTTATAAAGACTACGAGACATGTGATGGAACTTGAAGAAAAAGTTTTATAAAGCCACACAAAAAAACTTGAGGAAAAGGTTTCATACCATAATGCGGAACTTGAAGAGGAACGTTTAAATGCAGGTAAAAAGATGGAACATTAGACACCCAAACACATCTGGTGAACTGGGGTTGTCCTGGATACGAACCAGCGACCCTTAAGACAAGAGGCAAATGGTGTATTCACTCGGCCAGTAAATCTCATTAAACTTGTAAAGGAGAATCGTACACGCAGGTAAATCAACTGGGATCTGAAGATAAATTTAAAACAATATAGTGACAGAAAACTTGGTCCAGCTGTTACAGAATCCCTCGAGTTTCTCCCGGTAAAACATTAAAATGAAAAAGATTCCCTAACAAGACTGAAGTTCCCATGATTTTTTCCCGTTCGCTGAAATGTCAGAATTTTACTAACTATCTCACTTTAACTACGATACAAAGATAAATTCTTAAAAGATTCGTTTGTTAAATATTCCCTTAACTAGAAATGTGAGGATGCATCTAATTGACATACTTGGGCAACAACAAAAAAAAGGACATATTTTCAAAGACTTTTATGTGAAAATTTTCCCTCGTTAATGAAGGTGTGAGAACGCATCCAACTGGCTGACTCACTGAAGCTACGATGTAAAAATTATCACTTTTTTTTGTCATCGAAATTACAATGGCAATCGTATTCTCTATCTCAGTCATCTTAGCACCAACCATCATCACTTTCTCACACCCTCCACTGTTAATGTTATCCATCTGTTATCCAGCTTCTATCCCCGCCGCCACACATCATCCAACTATTGTACACGTGTCAGTACATCGCTGTTGTTGTCCACATTCTATCCTGACTACCTAAGGATACTGTTGTACACTACACATCACAGCACACACTGTCCTGCCTAATACAATATATGGAACACATCACAACACACGTAAATATAAAAGAATTCGAGGTATAGCTTTGACCATCATCCGCTATTTTATCAAACTTCAAAATATAGCTTAAATATGTGTGTATTTATATACTGTTTGTAACTATTGTTGTTATATTTTCTTTTCCTACCCAAGGGGAGGCTGTAGTCAGGTATATGAACATGGGAGAACAGGTGTATAGTACAGTCACGTGTTGATATAATAAAGTATGTCCACCGCTGCTTCAATTCCTTCGTTCTCGTTTTAATAACTTTTACCGCAGTGCCTTTCTCTGCCCCGTCGTGTATACGTTACTTATGCCTTGCTAAGCTGCTTTTGAGGTCTTGGGGGTGACTATCATTTTTACATCGAGTCACCGTGTTCAACAACCTTATGTCAACACCAGCAGCACTCACTGGTCAGACAAAGAGCCAAGTTGTTGCTCAATATTAATCGTGTGTTCCAAATGTCATGGTGGAGGCACAATTGCTACCTTGATATTTAAGTGTATTCTGGTAGAGGTTAAAATACTGTATCATTTTCGTGCCAGATTGGTCCCGGCAGTGCCATGTACCAAGATATTTACCTCAGCTTTCTTGTGTTTGGTCAGCGAGATTAAAAGCATACAGCTCTAGGGCCAGCAGCCTGGCTATCAACGTTTTTAGCATTTTCTTGTTAGTCTGAATTGCTGTCACAAGTTTTATGAAGTGAGTTTCCGTTCTTCGCTTTTGTTGACATTGTTGGCAACACAAAGAGAGGGAGGTGGAGGCTGTGATCTCTGACGGCACTTTGTGTTAACACTGCAGGGTGACCCCACACACTGTAGCGGGGTGGGGGGTGCATGAATCCTTTCCTGTTGAGATATTTTTGTACTGATTGATAATGTAAATATGGACTAAAACTATAACACCAATCAAATAACATTAAGTCTGAACTGTATGGTGTCACTGTCTACCAAGAGCGGGGCAGGAAAGAGCTAAACGGGGTAAAACATACGACACACCAGAGTTTCATAGTGCTATAACCTGTGTTAAGGGAGATGTGTCCCTTTAGTGCCACATGAGAGGATTTACACCCCATAAACGTACTGCCTTCAACCCCCACGCTCTGAAGACTGGTGTCATGTCCCGGTGTTTGTCCTCAAGTACCGCCACAACAAGTTTTACACTGGACAAATTTTTACAATTAAAATAGTCAGTTTGTGGCTCATAACGCTGGACGTCATCACCAGCAGTTACTAGGGGTGGCCGAGAAGCGGCGGAAGGTCGTTAGTAAATTCCATAAAGTTTTACTGAATTTTTACTTCCCAGGACCTAGTTCACAGCGAGCGTCATCACAAGTACACTGAGAAGATCCTCTGTGAAAAGATTGTATTTCCTTTTATAGACAAAAATAAATAGAGTGCGATTATATCATTCATATCTGCCTCTGATGACCGATAAAGTTAGTTAGTATATGATATAAACATACCGGTATATATATTGTATTCATTTTCTTAGCCGCCCAACATTACAAACTGCTAAACTGAGGCAGATAATTATCACATAAACCTCCGATCCAGGTTAGTGTCAGCATACGCCAAGTGGCTACACATGATTTCCGGTCACTTGAAGACACAGTTCTGGTTCAGTCACGAGGGAAGGTCACACAATCATAGAGGAACACGCTTGTATTCAGACCTACCACACCTGTTAACGCGAGCGCTGCCCCTAAATGGTGTTAAGCTTTCTCCTGGTGTCAGTCCACTACAAGTTGACACAGACACATCCTACAGCTGGACTCGGTGCCACCTGTCTATCACGCTAAAGAGTACCCATGATCGGCAACTCTGTACATTGTTTATCATGTATGCCCACGGACATCTCTAGACCAGGGATTCTAACCAGCATGTTTCCATCAACAGCACCTGGTCCATGACTGCTTTAACAGTCTGGTTAGTATACGGCGTTGAGGCTGTTCCTCCGAGCCACCAGCAGCTCTCACGCCGCCAACACCAACAGTCATCACAAACAACGTCACCAAACACTGCAGCATTTTATAAAAAGTGCAAAAATAAACATTCATATTCATGTGTACAAAAAAAAGCATAGGTAGCAGATATTTTGCCGTGAACGGACTAAAAATAAAGACAATATTTTGTCATGACCTTCTTAAATAACACTAAACAAACTTATTCTCACGATCTCAGAATAAATTTTTGCCAAATTACCTTAGGCAATTTAGGTGTGGGTTGGCTGGTTCGTTTTGTTAAAAGATTTTTACAGCACAACAGCGTGTGTGTAGTAATAGTTGGCTTGTCGGACCTTGTTTACAAGAGTACTGGTTCACGGCAAAATATTTCACGTCCAAAACTAAATGTTTTGATGAAAACTTCAGACAACAAAACAACAGGTACACCAATATGGCGGTGTGTGTGTGTGTGTGTGTGTGTGTGTGTGTGTGTGTGTGTGGAGGAGGAGAGAGGAGGAGAGAGATGAGTGGCTGGTACTGTCGGTGTGGATCATCTCGCTGGGTAATGGCACACCTTACCCTCACCACGAGGGTGTCACACAAACATCATACTTCACAGTTTTAATCTGCCTCAGGGTGTAAAAGTTGTGTTATGGTCTATAGTTTCACAAACTACTAAAAAAAATTACCAAAAGTTAGCGCTCTAGGTCGTTGTTTTGCATATATTAAATAAAACATTTTTATCCCTAATAGCGCCAGTGAACCAACATGGCTCTCAATAACAACAATTTAGAACCATCAAAGTTGTTTCAATACATTAAATTGAATCAAGCATTCCACAAATAATTAAATATATTACTTGTGATGACCCTCTTAACCCAAGACCGTCATTACAAGTTCAAACAGTGAGGACCTGATTATTTGTATTTTCGTACCGGGGAGGATCTCCACATAATAAATACCGGGGAGGACCTCCACATAATACGTACCGGGAGGACCTCCACATAATACGTACCGGGAAGGACCTTCCTATTCACACGCTGGTGTTCGCAGTAAATTTCCGGGTCAGTTTTACGGTATGGCTGTACCCGGGGCGTGTAGCCTTGATTAAACCTAGACTGTATTGTACTAGTGCGTCATGGTGAGAGAGAGAGAGAGAGAGAGAGAGAGAGAGAGAGAGAGGTATAGAAGGTATACATCTACATATGATGCACAAGTGTAGACGGTGTACATGTGTAGGTAATTTGAGCTGTAGATGATGTGTATATGTATAGACGATTTGCAAATGTAGTTTGCATATGTACACATGTATAGCCTAAAGTGTACAGGTGTAGACGAGTGTACAGGTGTAGACGAGTGTATAGGTGTAGACGGCGTACAGGTGTAGTTTGGTATTCATGAACTGTCTGTATATATTATGACTCGTGAAACTCGGGGATCCACCAGCACCATCACGGCTCAAAGGCTCAAGACTGTGGTGTGTGAGACTGAAGGAGAGAGTGTGAGAGAGAGACTGAGGGAGAGTGTGGGAGAGAGACTGAGGGAGAGTGTGGGAGAGAGACTGAGGGAGAGTGTGGGAGAGAGAGACTGAGGGAGAGTGTGTGAGAGAGAGTGAGGGAGAGTGTGGGAGAGAGAGACTGAGGGAGAGTGTGTGAGAGAGTGAGGGAGAGTGTGGGAGAGAGACTGAGGGACAGAGGGTGAGAGAGACTGAGGGATAGTGTGGGAGAGAGACTGAGGCAGAGTGTGGGAGAGAGAGACTGAGGGAGAGTGTGTGAGAGAGAGTGAAGGAGAGAGAGAGACTGAGGGAGAGGTGAGAGAGAGAGAGAGAGGAGAGAGAGAGAGACAGAGGGTGAGAGAGAGACTGAGGGAGAGAGGTGAGAGAGAGAGAGAGACTGAGGGAGAGTGGGAGAGAGACTGAGGGAGAGAGGGTGAGAGAGAGACTGAGGGAGAGGGTGAGAGAGAGACTGAGGGAGAGAGGGTGGAGAGAGAGACTGAGGGAGAGAGTGTGAGAGAGAAGACTGAGGGAGAGAGTGTGAGAGAAAGACTGAGGGAGAGAGTGTGAGAGAAAGACTGAGGGAGAGAGTGTGAGAGAGAGACAGAGGGTGAGAGAGAGACTGAGGGAGAGAGGGTGAGAGAGAGACTGAGGGAGAAAGTGTGAGAGAGAGACTGGGGGAGAGAATGTGAGAGAGAGACTGAGGGAGAGAATGTGAGAGAGAGAGACTGAGGGAGAGAGGGTGAGAGAGAGAGACTGAGGGAGAGTGAGAGTAATAGGGAAAATAGAAAGATTGATAAAGAGTGGCAGAAAGGGACAATTATAGAAAGAGAGGGAGTGAGAAAACGGAAAATGACAGGTGGATAGAGCGACACACACACACACACATTGTTACTGTAGGAGCATATTAGACTCTCTCTCTCTCTCTCTCTCTCGTATTTGAGTTTCCTAATGAAAATTCAACTCAGTCATCCCCCAAAAAATCCCAAGTTTGTCTATTAAGAGCAGCACAAAAAGTGGAACCAAGAATAAGTTTCATTGGTGACTGAGGAGTAACTGGGCAGCGGGGGTCAGGAGGGTGGGTGGTGGTGGGGGGGGGTGGGGAATTATCTCAGTCATTCAGTCAGGAAAGGTTTTCATATACTAACGGAGTATGGGAAAAGTCACTCAAGAAATTCACAAAGAGACTTATACCAAGGAATATGTGACATGATTATCTACTGGACTATGAAATGTGATTATTTATTTCACTATTTACAAGATCAATGAATATCACAATTTACATCTCGATATACTCAGTTACCGTCGTGGTGAGGCTGCCAGTGTACCTTCCACTTCCCTGACTAACATTATGTATCCGTTCTACATCTGGGTCGACCGGGAGACCTTTGGAACAGGAGGCGAATGTTAAGGCCACTCAGCCGCCATATTTAGTTGGTAAATAAAAGCTCACAACTCTTGTTAATAACATATTTACGCACCAAAAATATTCAAACGTGTAACATTTTATTCAGATTTTTATTTTCGTAGATTAAATTTTGGAAAACGGATGCCAACTCTCCAACTATTCTGACGCCAACGGGAGAAAGGATGACTACCGTTGGCAAGTGAGAGGCCTTATAAATGTGAGAGTTGTGATCACTAGTTAGTTACCTGTTGGTGGCCACAGCGAGACAGTATATCTTTTCCTGTGTTGTTATGTAATGTTGGCGTCATTGAATTACCTTACCCGGTGCGTGGCAGATACTGAGGCTTGTTGAACTGTTACTTTCAAACCTTTTTATGCCAATATATAACACGATTTTTTTTCTTCAGATTTTCGTATTTTTTCTTAAAGTACCAACGATAACAATGAAAAATTATGGAATTAGTGTTGACCTTTAGCAGCAGAGAGCGACCCCTCGTACCTAAGGGATTAAGGGAGATTGAGACCCCCAGTGTGATGAACCGCAGAGAGCCATATGCTAAGATAAGATAAAGATTCACTAAGATTGTCCATAAACCTAGACTCAGGAATTACCACATGTTATCCTCCTACAGAGCAGAAAAGATGTAAATGATTTGTTTGTTCAGTCATTTAATCTTATCATAATTAAATGGTTTAAGGTAACAAAATCCTCTTTTCTTTCTGGTCAGTGGACATATAGTAAGTACACTACAGGAAACAATAACATTTATGGAAAATAATTCCCCCCGTCGACTTAACAGTACACAAACACTTGCTCTAAGCCACAGAGCTGCAAGTTTACCTTAAATGTAAAAAAGAATAATAAGTCAGAGGTTTTGTTTGTAATTGTGAATACATACGAGTATATGTTTCACCCCATATCAGATTTGGGTGAACAAACTGATTCCCCGCGTAAAACAAATAGTGTTGTTGTGGTTTAAAGAGAAAAATGTAGAAAAATGCAACTGAAGTTGATGGACGTTCAGGTATTTGCGGTGCTGTACATCTTGTTAACAAAGACCTTGATAACAGACCTGTGGGTAATGACTTCAGATATACCGTGACTGTGTGTAATATAGTGTTCGTTATGTTTACAAGCACCAGAAAGGCAGCTATTAATACAAACGTGTTACCTGTGATCACGTTGTCATAGATGCCAAGTCTCTGTAGGTGTTAGAGGAAGTGTGAGTATGTAGTACCTTTCAAAAGGCCTTAATTGGAAAGGTTGGCAAATGACCACAAGTGTTGTACGAGGATAAACACAACAAACTGATACTAACTGTAATAGTGTTTTACCTGACCGTCAGTTATAATGACTGGCTTGTCTACCTCACCTGGTCTACCACAGAGTTAAGTAAAAAGTCACCTCAGCCGAAAGTCATTATTTTTCCAATTTCATACCAACTTCACCACGTCACCTGACATCACCCTTCACCAGCCTCGTCCCCTACAGCCATGTGTTTTGGGTTCATTATCATCCTCACCCTATACACATCTTCAATTCTTTCCTTAAACCATATATCATATAAAATAAATCAGTTGAAAGGGGTTTAATAACCTAAACCATGAGATATCAAAATAAATAACAATATAAACTGTTCTTAACTAAAAATAACTGTTATTGTTGTTTTTTAAGGTATTTATCGTAGACCAACAGATAATAATGAAGGATTCTTAAAATCCCTGGCAGCTAAATCATCTTAAATTTAACATCGATAACTGTCGCAAAAAAATTGACCGTGGTAAAAATATTGAAGTTAATTTACAAAAGTTTTCCCTCAGACACAAACACTTAAAAAAACGGTGCTTAATAATTCTGACCAGCTAAAACACCTCGACCTACTCTCATGTTTACACCGTTCACTATAGCTGTTTTTTTTTTGTTTTTTTTTGTATCAATATTTACTCTTATCGCCACACAGTAAATTTATTCCCGTTTTTCACTTTTATCGTTAACTAACTAAAACCGATAAGGGAAATGTTAGTTTTGTTCATGTTATGTTATGTTGTTATGTTATATCAAGCGTATGTTAGGTTTGGGATGAATTAAGTTGGGTTACGTGAAGTTAGGGTAGTTTTGGTTAGGTTAGGTTAGAAGTGAGTTATGTGTACATTATTATTATTATTATCATTAGTATTATCATTATTACTATTACTATCATTATCATTATTATTATTACTATCATTATTATCATTATTATTACCAACTCCATTCTGCCCCTCATCACACACCACACTCATCCTCCTCTAAGATGCATCACACGACCATCACACGACCATCACACGACCATCACCGTCACCATTAACCACAACAAGATTTTTTTAAACCCCTTGACATTCAGGACGTTTAAGTCCCTCTAAATAATTGTCACTGCTCTTAAAGGTCTTCTTTGCTCTGCTTCTGGCGGAGAATAAGTATTTAGGAGAGAAGACACGAGGAAATAAATGGTAAGTGACAAATAACGATATATAATAATGGTGGAATAATATTAATAATAATGATAATATATAATAAAAACCAAGCAAGTAACAATAATAATAATAATAATAATAATAATAATAATAATAGTAATAGTAATAGTAATAATAATAATAATAATAATAATCATAATCATAATCATCATAATAATAATAATAATCATAACAACAACAACTACAACAGATTGATATAAGCAAGTGTACACCATGGAAGAGAGGAGAGAGGGGACACCGATAATAAACAGAGGAGAAAGCAATAGACGGAGACTAGAGTAGAACGCGTTACCTGCTGCAGTAGGGGGAGGCAATGAACATGAAATTGGTGAATAGAATAAGAAAAATATATTGGGGTGAGTACAATAAACATAGGATGGAAGAGACAGTGAAAATAAAGTGAGTTAAAGAGGGAGCAATAAACAAGAAGGAGAGAATAGTTCCAAAAATACACTTGGGGCGAATAGGGGGGAGGGGGGAGGGGGGTTAAAGACTTTGTATAGCTGGTATTAAAGGAGCAGTGTTTTTAAAATGCTTAAAATGTGATTATATCCCTTATATCTTACTTCACTACTGATATAATAGGGCATCTTACTACTGTATATACTTAAATATATTTGGGTTAGTATTATAAGTCATGGCAGAAAATTTCACTCATCTCACTTAAAATCCTACCTCAAGTTTCCTCCCCATTAATTACGTAAGACTTCCAACAGCGCCTCATAGTGCTAATAACCTGTGTTAAGGGAGATGTGTCCCTTTAGTGCCACATGAGAGGATTTACGCCCCATAAACGTACTGCCTTCAACCCCGCGCTCTGAAGACTGGTGTCATGTCCCGGTGTTTGTCCTCAAGTACCGCCACAACAAGTCTTCCAATACGTCATTTATTTACTCTAGATGATCAGTTTTAACCTCAAAAAGTTAGGTTAGGTTAGGTTAGGTCACAAGAGTAATGTTAGGGTAAAGAAGATGTACCGTACACCACACCGCCACCACTCTGTTTACAGGTGTGGCGAGAAGTGCCGGGCGGTATACACTGAATATCCAATTACTAGTTCTGTCTCTTTGCAGTTATTTCGCTCCAGTTAGTAAATTCACTGAATGTAACGATAACTATGTAACAAAATTAAAATCAAATAAAATCAGGTCACCCTCCTTCATTAGGATGGTTCTATAGTTCAGCTAATTAGGGATAAGATGATACCACAATCTTATACGACACCAAAAGGTAAAGAGAAACATTGGCCCAAGTCTGCATCACAACATTTTGGAACCCCACGACAACTAATGGTGAACTTCCCAGTTGTCAGGTTTTGCTATGTGCATATTATTACATATCAAAATCAGATCTCATTTGTACCTTCAAAGTCAAAATAGATGTGTCCATTCACACCTGTTAATTTCGACATTACAGTCAACTAATAATTCCTCTAAAACATTCTTAAAACAAGAATTTATATAAACACGACTACAGCGCGTGTCAACTCAGTCGGCTGTCACTGACATGGTTCATTCAAGAAATGATTTCCGCAGCTCATGTTAACCTCCACCCTGTTGGTTTACATCATGTTCAGTCACTCGTAACACCGGGCACCAACCTAAATATATTAGCGTAGTGGCTGTCATGATGTAATGGTCAGGTACTACTAGAAAAAAAACCAGTTACTCTCATTGTTCCTCACTTTTCTCAGTCGAGTTGTCAATTACCTTATTAGAAACTCTCAGTTGACAGAAATATATTCGTTATTTCTCATCCTTGCCTTTAAATATATCGATGCCTACATAGTAAATTATCACATTACAGATTTTCAGACCCATGTAATGTCTAATAAGGAATTCCTAAACATAAGATTATCCCACAATACACAGAGACCAGCTAAACGTATATTCTAAGCTCACTGAACGAACATCAACTGTGGGCTCTGTATGTATATTATGTATGCTGGATTATGTATTATGTATGTATATTATGTATGTGCTCCATTTATATTTATTCAGCCTAGCTAGCAGCGTGTGGCAATGTTATTACCATATCCCACACGCTTAATTAATGTGCCTGGCGACGTATGGAAGCTGCTAATGTACCACTTGCCATACGTCGTCTATGGTAGTTGACCAGGACCTTAGCTAGGGAGCAGTGCTATCCACCTCTGTGTACATACTCTTATCCAGTAAACCGAACCTACAAAACTATACAGGTGTTTGTGTTCTCTCCTGTATATAGAACTTATTACCCAGAACATCTAACATGGCGCAGTGCGTAGTTTTACTGGATTATTACGAGTGATTAGTGCAAGTTTGTGGAAAGCCGGCTGATGGATCCCCGCCTTGGGTCAACCCCGCGTCATCCCTCGAAGAATTTCGCAACTTTGAGCAGTGTCAGTGACAGTGATTTTCTGTGAAGTGTTTAGTGCATTGTGTGTTTCGTGCCATTCATGTGTGACCTTGTTCGAACGGATTTCCAAGGTATACGGCATGTTCTGGGCATTTGTGGGGTGTAGAGCTCAGCGCACCCTCCTCTGACCGTTTACAGAGAGCGACTGAGCTACTCCTATCTCCACCCCCCTCCCTCACAGCGCCGCCTCCACCCCCCCTCACAGCTGGGGCGAGACGCTCTCTTTGCGTGGGACACACACACATACATGTACTAACACTTGCTGACCGCGCGGTTTCTTATATATATTTTATATATATAACCTACTTATCTGTGTATTTAATTAAATTTTTTTGTCTGAAATCTTGTTGATACGACGGGCTGACCGGTCAACACTGATTTAAGACACAGTACACAGATAAAGTAGTTATGTCTCATGCCTTACGTAGCCGTGGACCCAGCGCCTGGATGAGTCAAGCGGATGATAGTCCCCCAGAGATGGATGACCAGGCTGACCATGACGGCCCAGCTCCCACAACATCGCGCAGCCCTTCACCTCAACATTCAGCGTTATCTCCAGAGATAATTGCCTTAATGAAGTTTATGAGAGATGAGAGACGCGAGGATGAAGCTCACAGACGTTTGGCGGATGAGCACAGAAGGCAAGCAGAAGCAGAACGAGACCACCAACGGAGAATGGAAGACAGCGCACGGTTTGAAGCCTTGATATCTCGCCTCACTGTTAACCAAGCCCCTGGCTCTAACACTGCCTCGGTACTGAATGGTTCAGATACCTCATCCATGCTTCCTTCACGCCCCCCAGCCCCACCTAAAGCAGCAGCTCAAACACCGCCCATCTTGGAGCCTGATGTAAATTTCCAGACTTTTCGCGAATGGCGGCGGCGGTGGGCTGATTATGCTACAATGGTGGATCTCCAGAGTTTGTCACAGCCTAAACAACTCATCCAGCTGCGTATGTGCCTGTCCTTGGAAGTTCAGCGTGTCTTAGAACATACGTTGCAGGTACCCCCAACCTCTTCGCTGTCTGTAGAGGAGGTACTGGACGTTCTACAACGGCACATCAAAGGACAGCAGAATGAAGCTCTGCGCAGGAGGGAATTGTTTAGCTGCAGACAGATGGAGGGTGAGTCTTTTGACGCTTTTTATGTACGTCTTAAGAGAGCCTCGGAAGAGGTAGATATATGTTTAGGCCACCACCAGCAGTGCGAGGAGACCCAGTTGAAGCAGGTGATCCTGATGGGTGTTAAGGACGAGGAACTTGTCCGACGCCTCACCTCCCTCGACTCTTCCTCTTCTCTTCAGGATGTGTTGACGATATGTCGCTCCTATGAGGCTGCCAGGTGTGCCACCTCTGCCATCCGAGCTCCCCCTACAGCTGTACGCGCTGTTTCCCGGTACAAGAAGGACAAGAAGTCTGCTCCTACGCCTTCGCCCACCACGTCCACGCCCGGTTCATTTTGCAACAACTGTGGTAAGCAGCACGGAACACAGGTATGTCCAGCTGCTCAGTCTACCTGCAACAGTTGTGACCGTATGGGCCACTGGTCGCTCACAGTGCGGTGCCCAGCTAAGTACGTACAGTGCAATGTGTGCGGTCGTCTGGGCCACTATGACAAGTGTTGCCCTACCCACGAACCCAAGGGACAGCGTCGGCGGAAGCTTCGGCGCCCTTCTACCAGTGAGGGCCGCCCACAGTCGCCAAATCAGAGGCACGACGACCCTGGACAAAGCCCGACCCATTTTAGGAGGGTGTACTCCTCGCATCCCAGGACCAAAGTCCCCCAGTACATCAGCGTCATCGTGACCTACGGCGGTGTGTCATCCCGTCTTCAGATGTTGCCCGACACCGGCGCTGATGCTACAGTCATCGGTCCCCAGCATTTGCGATGCTTGGGGCTCTCTCCAAGCGATCTAGGACCGCCTCCCGAGGACCTCTGCGTCATGGCAGATGGTTCACAGATGGCCCCAGCCCTGGGTTCACTCTATGCACATGTCACCTTTGGCAACAGGTCGTGTCAGGCCTGGATTGACGTGCATAATGGTGTCCCGACTCCCTTGCTGTCCTACAGACATTGTCAAGAGTTGGCCATCATCTCCCAGGACTTCCCAACACCGATTCTCGAGGTAAATTACGCCAACAGGGTGCATGAAGGGAGCAGCAACTACCCTGCTGCCGCCCTACCCCTACCTCTGGCCAGTGACACCTCTCCTTCGGTAGTTGTCCCTGCTGCATCACGTCCCCACGCCTTGGCTCGCCTTCACGACAGTCACCGTGGAGCTGAGGCCACCAAACGACGTGCACGACAGACTGTGTTCCGGCCTGGCATCGACCCCGACATCTCCAATGCTGTCCAGGTGTGTAAGCCCCGCCACGTATTACAACCCAGCCAGCAGCAGGTACCCTTCATGAGTGACGACAACCCCACCCGCCCCTTTGAGTCTGTGTCGGCCGACTTTTTCTGTGTGTCAGGAAAGTCCTTCCTGGTTATCGTCGACCGTCTCTCTGGTTGGCCGGTTGTCATCAAGGGCGGTAATGACACGACGTCTGCCGCCACCATCAGCAAGTTCCGCCACTACTTCCGTGACGTGGGCGTTCCTGTACGCCTGCGAACCGACGGAGGGCCTCAGTTCACAAGCCGGGACTTTGCTGCGTTCCTTGACCGATGGGGAGTCCGGCATGTGTTGTCATCGCCCCATTACCCGCAGTCCAACGGCCACGCTGAGGCTGCTGTCAAATCCCTGAAGCACCTCATCCTTAAGGTGGCCCCTTCTGGGAACATTGACTGCGAGGCCTTCGACCGGGGTCTTCTTGAACTCCGCAACACACCCAACTACACCGGACGCTCCCCTGCCCAGGTTTTGTATGGGCGCCCCCTTCGTTCTTGTGTCCCTGCTCACCCTCAATCCTTCTCCAAGGAGTGGCAGGCTAAGACAGAGGATTGTGATCGCCGAGCCGCCGAACGTGTTCAGGACGTCGTCGCCCGCTACAACGACCACGCCCGTTCTCTCCCCAGGTTGAGTGTCGGTACCCAAGTCCGTGTTCAGGACCCGACCTCCCTACGTTGGGACAAAGTAGGCGTAGTCATGGGTCTCGGCAGGTCACGGGACTACCAGGTGCGGTTACCCAGTGGTCGTGTGTGGTGGAGGAACCGCCGTTTTCTCCGCCCCGTAACACTGCCTTCTGCTGGCCCCGCCACCAGTGTTGAGTCCCATACCCTTCCCAGTGATGAAGTCCCTCGACGCTCAGAACGGATCCAGAAGAAAAGGTCCGCTCAAGACTTTGCTATGAGCGTATAGGGGGGAGGGAGGTGTGTATATTATGTATGCTGGATTATGTATTATGTATGTATATTATGTATGTGCTCCATTTATATTTATTCAGCCTAGCTAGCAGCGTGTGGCAATGTTATTACCATATCCCACACGCTTAATTAATGTGCCTGGCGACGTATGGAAGCTGCTAATGTACCACTTGCCATACGTCGTCTATGGTAGTTGACCAGGACCTTAGCTAGGGAGCAGTGCTATCCACCTCTGTGTACATACTCTTATCCAGTAAACCGAACCTACAAAACTATACAGGTGTTTGTGTTCTCTCCTGTATATAGAACTTATTACCCAGAACATCTAACAGGCTCCCTCCTTCCTGAACTACTCTCCTCTGTTATTACGTGTCCCGAGACTTCCTGGATCTCTCTAATCTAAAATTCTATATGAGAAAAAACTCCACCAGCGGTAACTCTTCCACGTGACTCTATAGCGAGATGTGGTTACTTGTAGTGGCGAGGATACTTGTAGTAATGAAGTTGTATGTAGAGAAAATGTGTGTGTGTGTGTGTGTGGTGGAAGTTATGATGGAGGAGTGTTGTGTGTTGTAGGAGGAGAGAGATGAGTGGCTGGTACTGTCGGTGTGGATCATCTCGCTGGGTAATGGCACACCTTACCCTCACCACGAGGGTGTCACACAAACATCATACTTCACAGTTTTAATCTGCCTCAGGGTGTAAAAGTTGTGTTATGGTCTATAGTTTCACAAACTACTTAAAAAAAATTACCAAAAGTTAGCGGTCTAGGTCGTTGTTTTTGCATATATTAGATAAATTTTTTTATCCCTAATAACGCCAGTGAACCAACATGGCTCTCAATAACAACAATTTAGAACCATCAAAGTTGTTTCAATACATTAAATTGAATCAAGTATTCCGCAAACTAAGATGAAAAGACCATTAATGATGTTTCTTACCTGGAGGTCATCTGTAGGTGAAGAGTGAAACACTTGACAATTTTGTTCAATAACTTTCTGCACTTTCACTTCCCTCCCTCCCTCCCTCCCCGCGCTTATCTCCCACTCTACTTCCCTCTACGTAATACATGCCAGGAAGAGCCTCCACATAATACGTACCAGGGAGGACCTCTACATCATACGTACCGGGGAGGACCCCCACATCATACGTACCGGGGAGAACCTCCACATAATTTGTACCGGGGAGGACCTCTACATCATACGTACCGGGGAGGACCTCCACATAATTTGTACCGGGGAGGACCTCTACATCATACCTCTACATCATACGTACCGGGGAGGACCTCCACATAATTTGCACCGAGGGAGACCTCTACATCATACGTACCGGGGAGGACCTCCACATAATTTGTACCGGGGAGGACCTCCACATAATTTGTACCGGGGAGGACCTCCACATAATTTGTACCGGGGAGGACCTCTACATCATACGTACCGGGGAGGACCTCTACATAATTTGTACCGAGGAGGACCTCCACATCAAACGTACTGGGGAGGACCGCCCCATAATACGTACCGGGAAGGACCTTCATATTCACACGCTGGTGTTCGCAGTAAATTTCCGGGGCGTGTAGCCTTGATTAAACCTACGCTGTATTGTACTAGTGCGTCATGGTGAGAGAGAGAGAGTGTGTGTGTGTGTTTGTGTGCGCGCGTTAGACATAGAAAAAGAGAGAGACACACACACAAACATAAGAAAAAAACAGATATGTAGAGTATTAGATAAACAGAAGAGAGAGAGAGGGGGGGGGGGGCGAAGAGAAAGACATACAGGCAGAATATGAGAACCACTGTAAGTTCAAAGTTGTGTTGCACTAATATTTCGCCGAGTCAGGCAAAAATCTTGAATTTGGGCTCCATTTGGATGAGAGGGCTGCTGCAAGCTGGCCTCGGTAAATGAGTCCTTGGCCACTCGCACTGGTCTAACGCCCTGTTTTACTGGACTAATCCTCCAGGGCCGGAGTTGTTCTACACGGGTGGGAGACTGCAGCTTTTACTCGCCTCGGTAAATGGGTACTCGTTTACTTGCACTAGTCTAATAAGGCATTTTATTAAACTTATCCTCCTTTCACGGGGAAGGGCCTCACCCAACAGTTATTTGACATAACTTGAGAAATTATGGTACAATATTAAGAGAATGCACTCCCTTAAGACCACATGAAGCTGGTGCCACACACTATTGTAGTCGACTACCGTGGGTGAGGACGAGGCAGTTTCGAACTTTTATAGTGAGCCGAGTCAGCGTGTTGGTACCTACCTCAACTTCCTCGCTTTCTCTAACAGGATACACCATCAAACTCCCTTCATGAAAACCCTGAATATTGTCTATAATTAACTTGATATTGTATCAAAGAATTACAGGAGATAAGCCAGTGAAGATTATTGTACAGTGAGAGAGCCGTAACCAGTAATTAAACGGTTGGTATGAGTCACTTTGGCAATGGTTGTAGCCAACGTTTATATCCACACTTCAACTTACTCCGCGAATATTGCCCAAAACAAAGCTAACCGTGCACTGAAATATATTAAAGCCTTACATCTACAAGAGAACCATGTGTGGCCGACATCTGACAACGTAACACAGGTTTGCGACATCTATTAATGAGTTGAGCAAAGGCCCTCGACGATTTCTCACATCGACGAAAAAAAAAATGATAAAAAGACTTGGGCAAGCTGACTAACACATCATGTATAACAAAAGACGGTATTGAGGGTGTAGTATCACTGGCTGAATAACCATGTAGAGAATTAACAGATAAAGGCCTTCGTAACGTTGATTGTGTTCCAGTACGCCTGGCGGGTGACTCGAATGGACCAAAATTCAAGATGAGTTTTACGCCGATGATCTATAACAGCTGTACATCTGCATACTGTCCTCGTGATGCTAATGAATCTTCAACACGCTGATCAATCGGTCTGTGTGCCAGAAACTGAAGGCATTTTCGCTCATGATAGTATGTGAACCAGGTATTGTGTTGGGTTT
This sequence comes from Homarus americanus, assembly GCF_018991925.1. Classification (NCBI taxonomy): domain Eukaryota; kingdom Metazoa; phylum Arthropoda; class Malacostraca; order Decapoda; family Nephropidae; genus Homarus; species Homarus americanus. Next base: position 357,888 of record NW_024750825.1, read on the forward strand.
CAAAATAACTTACCTCTAATCTCATTCCTGTCTTGTAAAGGAGAGGAATACCTTAATTATATCTGATGAAAGGAAGACTGCAAATATCTTTAATAAACACGTAACATCAGTGATAACACAAGACCTGTCAGTAACTAATAGGACCTACGAGGCAGAGATGGAGAATACATTAAGGAGATCACATCTATAAACATCCCGAGGAAGATTTCAAACTTAAAGGAATTCAAAGTTTCCTGAGTTGATGATGTACAAGTAATGATGTTTTAATTAATAGTTCAGGTGATACGCACGCCCCCAAGAATACAGTTTTCCTGGATCAAAGGATATTGCCTCGTGTTTTGAAGGCGGCAAACGTCCCCCTGGTCTCCAATGAGGAAGGTGTAAAACAGACAACTACCTTTCTGTACGACGTTGTTAGCCATTAGTACACAATCTTATAGAGACAACACTTCATGACCTTATGGTGAATAAATAAACTTTACTAACTGACCCATTTTCTCAGGAAAGGTGACGACTATATATATGAGGGTATACTAGTTGATGCGTTACACACGGACTTCATGTATGGCTAATCATGAAAACATAAGCACATGGCATCACGACCAAATTCTATAATCGACTGAACATTAGTTAAAAGCAATAATCAGCGTGGTTCTAAACACATAGAACCTGACCGAAAAAAATAGTTGGGTAAAATAATGCACACGAAGAACTTTGTTTGTGGTCTACATCAACGATCTATATCAAGCCACGTCATCAAATTTAGGAATGTAACCAAAGAAAGGGAAGTTACAGTAAATCGGTGTAACATTATATACTTAAACTTTTCATACTGCGTAAGTGAGACGGGGTGCGGGGGAGGGGGGGGGGCGCCTCGACGACCACATTCATAGTGTAGTGTTGAGTGGATTCTGACATCCACTCAAAGGGCACAAAGTCTGGGAACTCTGCCGTGTGTATGAACAACCGCGTGGATGGAGATTTCCGGGTTTATACTGGCGTACTACTGAAGAACTCGCACTATGTCAAAGACGAGGAAGTAACACCCGATTACGACTGCAGTGACGACGTAAAACATTCGAAACTAAACTCAAACGTAACGGTAAATAACAAAAAAGTGACTTGGTCGTACCTGAGTTGTGGTGCGTTACTGTCCCTCGAGGAGCTGTTAAAACACACTTACCTGGAACAAAAGGAAATAATTATTATTACTTGACGTACTATGCAACGTACAGGAACAACCATTATATATTTTTTTAGGTGTATACTATGTGATACTGACCCGGTAGTAATCGTGATCATCTTGTCCTGGTAATGAGGAACCCCTGGCATCATGTCTTTCCATGGCACTTGGACCTTGGGCCTTTCTACCTCAAACTGCGTGACCCACAGTACTGTCTTACGACTCATCATTAAGCTGAAATGTATGCTGCGCAACAAAGAACAAGAAGTGAATGTTTTCATCCCTAGATATAGATCAAAGAAGATCCTCGACACAATTCTCTTGACCAGGTATAAATAGCTGTTTTAATGGTTACCAAAGTTTAACTCCCTGACAAAAACACAAGAGCTCGATGTAACTTTACACAGTAGCTACGGAGGTCAGGACGCTAAAACAGACAACTCATACCTACGAGACCGATCATGATCTGACGAATTAGTTTACGTATGAAAATCCTCCTAAAGAGAACAACTTCTTGTTAATTTTTGACGAGAACTTTACTGGACAATTTTTTAATTGAAATGAGGAAATACGGCGGGAAGAAACGCAGATGGAAAAATCGAGTGAAAATTTATGAAAGTAAAGTTATAAAACTCCATACGAAAAGCCTTGCGCCCGTTTAAAACATCTTCCCTTGAAAGGGTTTTATTGGAATTAGTTAATTTTACCACACCGTTAAGTACTGTACATCACTCATTTCAAGGTGACGGGCGTCAGTCTTATCAACAAACTTGCTCAGGAAGTCTACAGCGTTAAGCCATTTATGGAACTATAAATGAACCAATAAACTAAAACAAGCCTTTCTTAATGTAACTGTGATATTCTCGGGGAGGTACACATGGCAGTACGTCCTCTGAAAGGCAATGCAACTGATAAAGGGGCCCATACTCAGGCTCAGTTTGCCTAGTACAATATGGATAAAGAATGGTGAAGACGCATTTGAGTTAAGTGTGTAATAAAAGTGTATGCCTTACATGGAAGATTAAAAACTTGCAGTGTGGAGACGATGGCTGTGAATGACAATAAAGTTCGACTAAAAGGAAATTACATACAGTGAGGGCGACATGTACAGTTGGGGTTAATGTTCGCTCCCGCCCAAAATGAAGCAGCATCGACCCCAAATGAGATGAAACAGTCAGGGTAAGTCAGTTCGGAGACTCATTCCCGTGATTCAGTTTCACCTTGAGGAGCGAATTTTTGTCCCCGATTATACATTAGGAAACCGTGTGGCCCTTCAGTACAGGAACTCCCTACTTGTAAAGTTCGGTTCAGTCTAATCAATATCTGAAGCCCAGGACCTAATAATATACTGTACAGTCCCGTCAAAAAAAAGTGTACCGGAACTTTCTCCTGTTCTAAGTTTTTTAAGTCGCCCTTATATTTCTTATACTGATCTCTCGTCTTCGGCTCCAGAAATGTGTCATCTACTCCTTCACACCTCAATCATCACTCAGTTATTGAATCTCTCATCAACAAATAAATACTCAAAAAGAATTAAAAAAACAACAGCACCACCTCCTCTCTGGCTTCCAATGTGTTGACAGTTCTAACCATCTCCACAGACTTGCTCGCTCTCGAAACCTGTAACCTTGATTAGTGTTGACAACTTCGGCGAATCTTGTCGTCCTTGATATATCTAAGATCTTTCGATAAGGTCTGACAGTAAGCTCTCCCTGCCAAACTTTCTTCCTCTGGTCTCCCATGTCTTATATCCCGGATTACCTCCACTAGAGCGCCTTTCTCTGTCTTCCTCCCAATACATAATTTTTTTAGTCAAGGACAAAAGTTTGCTCCCAGCTGTGAAACTGAATCACGGGAATGACTCTCCGAACTGACTTACCCTGACTGTTTCATCTCATTTGGGGTCGATACTGCTTCATTTTAGGCGGGAGTGAACTTGTGACCCTGATTGCACTGTACAAAAAGACTGGTGTTCGATCTGTTGTATACGTGGAAGAAAGAATTTGGTGTTGTCACTGGAGGGATATTGTTACCAGGATTATAGGTTAAATTTCAGCGGTCACGGAAGCTTAAGGATTTGGGGAGTGTTTTGGTCGTTTGTTTGGTGGTTCGTGTCGTGCTGTCAGAAAATATATACTCAATTTGTCTCCGACTCGATTGTGAATAGTCTAGACTACAAGCATCGTCTAAGCAACTTGACATTATTTACATGTCTCTCGTCTCTTTACTTGATCTTCACTTTCATTCTTAAATTAGTTATCGTTTGAGGGAAATTTAAGTTAATGTTAAATTTGTCTGTCATTCCTCTTTATTCATTTGTAATTTTCTCCCATAACTCTAGTCACTGAAATCCAAATAAGGAGCATAATCTTCGAACTCAAAATTTCTTGGATTAGTTCTTTGCTGAGTGGGTAAACTCTTGTTTCTTGCCCTAAAGGTCACTAGTTTGCTCCCGAGACATCCCAATTCACACTGCTGTTACCTAACTTTACATTCAGCGAAAGGGTCGAGAGCAAAGTCGGAACACCGCCTCCTTGAACGACTATACGGAGAAGAATTTTAGACTGAAGTGTGTCTTTTCCACACTGCCTTTTACGGGACCCACTATCATGGAGTAGACTGATATGTATTTACGTTTTAATGAATATAAATCCAGGAATCGGTAACATATAGAAGTGCATGCGACAACAGGTGTGGGTTAGTACAGGTGTATAAGACAACACAGGTGTGAGTCAGTACAGGTGGATAAGACAACAGGTGTGGGTCAGTACAGGTGTATAAGACAACACAGGTGTGGGTCAGTACAGGTGTATAAGACAGCACAGGTGTGGGTCAGTACAGGTGTATAAAACAACACAGGTTTGGGCTTTTACAGGTGTATAAGAAAACAAGTGTGGGTCAGTACAGGTGTATAAGACAGCACAGGTGTGGGTTAGTACAGGCGCATAAGATAACAGGTGTGGGTCAGTACAAGTATGTAAGACAGCACAGGTGTGGGTCAGTACAGGTGTACAGTATAAGATAACAGGTGTGGGTCAGTGCAGGTGTATAAAACAACAGGTTTGGGTCAATACAGGTGTATACGACAATAGGTGTGGGTCAATACAGGTGTATAAAACAACAGATGTGGGGTCAATACAGGTGTAAAAGACAACAGGTGTGGGTCAGTAGAGGACAACATACTGTAGCAGGTGTAGGTCGAAATATTTGACACAATATACTGTAAACACCTAATATAACCTTCTATGCTGGTGGCAGAGCTGACACTTTTTGACACATTATGACACTTATAGCGCTTTACGAATCCCCTACAAGTACCTCAATGATAAATATCAACCTACACTTGATTTCTTGAATGTTCTAAAAGCGGTGAAATAATTAAATCTCCTTACCCTCGGACAGGTGAGTTCCCACATTCGAAAACTCAAGAGGTATTTTGTCAAGTTTGTTCCCACATGAAGTTTCAAGTACTGTATTGTCTCACTATAGTCTTGGTACACCGATATACACTTCAAGAGAAGGATCACCTCGTTCTCGGGAAGACCTGAAGGAACTGAGAGGTTCACTGCGAGGCTCCAGTGATGTGATGTGTACCAACCAACTGAGTGACGTTCTAATTTCACTTAGTAGCGATCATTTGGGTTGATTATAATTATTTAATTTACCTGCAAACACATTAATTTGTAAAAGCTTTATATATTTTAGATTAATATTATCTTTCTATTTTAAAATGTTTGTTTTAATCAATCAATTTGTTTTAATCAAAATTTTATGTCAACAGATTAAGATCTTGTCCGTTCGGTTTTAGTTTGTTTCCATACCTTCAAGATGAAATAAGCTTCCAGCTAATTTTCAGGTGATTCGTTCGGTCGAAATCGTAGTTTTATATATGGTATGCCTCAGTAGTGTTTCTGTAATGTAAAAGCTTCTGCACGTAAATTAAGGTGCCTCTGCTTATAGCCACACCAGTACATGTACTGTCCGTACATTTACTTATACTGTACCTGCTCTTGTACTTAGCTATTTTTGTTGTGCTGTACCTGCATTTGCACTTTACCAGTTCCTTATATGTGCCTACTTTTTTTAATAAAACTGATAGTGTAGTATTCTCTATTACAATATTGTTGGTGGACTGTCGTGTTTAACACAACACTGAGCGAGGCTTCACTGAAGATGTGGAACATTAGGTAAAGTGTCACACTTTCTTTGTCTAATTCTCGAGAGTGTTGCTGAAAGAACTAATTTTTTGATAATTCATGTACGAGAATACTTCTGTAAGAATTTCTCTAATGCTTTTACGAACTTTTGATTATGTTTTTTCAGCAACAATGTATTTCATTAATAAGGAATAGCAAGTATTTTTAAAAATAGGTTTATGTAGGTGTATATATTTCAATGTCTTTAGAAGTTCGATTATAATTTTAGTTAATTTTTTAATATATTTCATAAATTATAATGTACAGTCACCCAAAAAAGTCCTGTCGTCTCTCATCCTGAGCCACGAACCCCGAGATTCAGACTCGTGAACCCGAAGCAGTAGACACTGATAATTTATTCTGTCCATAAATGCTTCGGATTCAAGAGTCTGAAACTCGGGGTTCATGGTTCAGGGTGAAAGGCGACTGGACTTTTTTGGGTTACTGTACATAATTCTGATGGTTCCTATATTGTATAATTTCATTACATTTATGAGTATGGTAACATTTTATTCTGTGGTTTCAAGCTCATAAGCTGCTTCGATTCTGAAGATTCACAAATACTGAAAACTTTCTTATTGTATCTAGTGTTTTGTGATATTTAATTAGTTTCATAGGACAATTGAGTCCGTATTCAAATCAACTGAGTTTTGGGACGAGACTTCTCTAGCCAGGCTAAACTAAACTCTACCCTGAATTATCATAAAAGGAGTAGGTTAAGTTAAGTCAGGGGTAGATTAATATAGTTTAGGGTAGATTAGATAAGTTAAGACAAGGCTAAGTTAAGCTTAAATTAGATCAGAGGTTTGTTTTTGAGGAGTAGTTTAAGTTAGGAAGTTTATATGATTATAGAGCTGAAGGCAAAGCAATTACTGTGAATAAATTATTACATTTAGGTTACAAGCTCACAAATTAATATAGCTTTATTCAGATGTATGTATGTATAAATTCGAGCTTTACGTTAATCTCACCACATGTAAAGTACTGGTCCTATATTTCATACACAAATCTGGACTTTATGTTGATATATATGATAAAGTTTATGCCTCTGCCCACGACTCACCTCCCCACCACCCCCACCCCCCATTCCCCCCAACGCACAAACCACAGAGACCAAATTTACAATTCTGATCTTGGTGTCTCCTCTACCCCAACTGGCCGCCGCCTCCGCCTCCGCCACACTCCCTCACATATTCCTGCAATATTTGTGTATAAAACTTTTACGTCGTATCCCCTCTGCTATTTATTGTATACATCTTATGTTTATGGACGAAAGATCCGTGAATATATATACGGGCGGCCGCCTCCGTGTGTGCCTCCACTCATAAAACGCTTTTCAAAATGTTCCACAATATACCATTTGCTCCCGGGTCAAATTTGTAAGGTAAATAAACGTTTGTCACCCAGAAGTTACAGCATGATAATGAAAGTTTTTACCGAGGACCAAAGTCTCTTAGACCCTAAATTAAAAGTGAAATTGAGGTAAGGTGAATGGATTTAGACTTCAAATTTAGAAGTGGTTAAAAACAAACAAACAGTAGAGAAAAAGAAAAGGGGAGAAGGAAAGTTTTGAGATATTTAGACTAAAGGGAATGAAGAAACATACAGAAGTAGACTTAAGAACAGATACACGAACATACTGTACACGAACAGAGAAAACAACGAACAGGAATTAAATGACAAACACCATTTACATAAAGACATGACGCCGTATGAATTACACTCTCTTTATAGTTACATATTGTAATGTCTCAATTCAATTAACCCCTAAGATAACTTGTTTCCCTTTCAAGAAATAAACACACACACACACACACACACACACACACACACACACACACACACACACACACTGAACGTAAAATATATAAAAACAAAGTACACATATGGTTATTCTTGTATAAATTGACACACCAGATGTTTAATGGAGAGCCTATGACATATTTATAATTGTCTCACAAGTTCACGAGTGGCGACGGATAAACCAAGGTCTGAAAAATGGAAGGTGTGCTCAAGTGCCTGCGGGCTACTGACCTGTTCCCTCTCAACCTATCGTTCGCATATTGATAGAATTACTATAAAAAATGTGTAGTTTACTGTAGAGTGAAATAATATGAATTCAATAATGATACCAGTCAAATACAAAATTTGTGAAGGTACTCAATATGCAAACAACAGACACATGCCTTTATAAGTACATTTTGCTCACTACTTCTCGTAATGAACTAATACTTCTATTAAGCGCAACAATTTTGAAGAAAAAACAAACCGGCAGCAGTAGTTCTGGTCTGGAAATAAGGTTAGGTAGGAAAAGCACAAAATGGAGTTTTATAATTTTGTGCATATGCAAATAAATGTTTTCATATGTCTATAAACTTTATTTTATGACCCACATTCATGTATTGATATACTTTTGTGGAAAATAGACTATACAACTATTTATGTATATCCTTCACCCCACAATACTACTTATGACCCCAAGAAAGCAATGTAATGTCTTATATTCTAAAGCATAGAACATGAGTTGGCATTCAGTTGACTTTAATGAAAACATGAAATAGAATACTTATATGATTCTCACATAAAATATGCAAAAATATGTTCCAAACATGAATAAAAATTAAAGGGAGTAACAATTCTTCCAGTAATTTATTATAACATAGCAAAGTGAACTAATAATTTATACATTTTATGTGTATTATATGGAGAAATTATAAAATTGGTTATATTAACATAATTATCTTAGCATATTTCATATGAAAAATTGACACGTTAGCAACCGTTAAATGATGCTCCACATAGTGATGCGCCAGCTCAGTAGACGGCGCTGTCATAGGTTCAGGCGGCACATCCTTTTAAATGGTAGTCGCTTTCCTATCTCTCGTTTATCGTTTGCTGCGGGTGTAGCGAGTGACGACGTGGTCACTCATTGATGTTGACATACTTATAACTTTTATATCTTTTATATCTGTGAGTGCTACATGTTCTCAGAGTTTTAGTTGAGACTAATTTAATTCAGCTGATTTAATTATGAATTATGAATCACAGTTTATTTTTTAATACAAATAAATCCTAATTTTCACGCAGCTAGTTATAGAAAATCTCCGTGAGGCGGCAGCACCCTCATTTGGCGTCGGTGTAGGTGATCACCTGATTACGTCAGCATTCACCGCTGCCATTTTGAGCCGGCGACACAGCTTGCACCTCGCTTGAGAGAAGAAGTTTGTCAAATATTTCCCGAATTCCTGAGAGAATGACTGATCCTCCAAACAACAGACAACTTGGACATATTATTAAGCAAATACAAGAGAAACTGTGGAAGTAAAAGGTATGGATATTTTGTCAAAATTTAAATGTCTCGTGTTTATCATGTCAAGATGGCCTGTAAGCACGGCCAGCAATTTTGTATTTTCTATTGTCCCTCACAAGCTAGTTACGCCACCAAAGTAAGATATAAGCTACGATTTTGTATTATTGTAGGAAATAAGAACATGGCACGCTAACTTCAAGGAACTCGGCAAGGATATTATAGATAATTTGTGGGATGTTTGGCAAGGTACTCGTAGGTCCGGCGGATGAATACACGTACAGTATTCCTGGGAAGTCAATATTAAATGTACCCAACTTATTGACCTTAAGAGTCTAAAATTTAGACTGTAAATCAATAAGTTTTAGAATTAATATAATATTTTAAAATTACACAATTACAATAAGGCTCTGGCTCATGTATATACGTTCACTTAGCAGCAATTAGCAGGAAAATTAAAAAAAAAAAAAAGAATTGTTTCGTTGTTGCGAGATTCTCCCCCACTGGTTAAGTTGGAACCAGATAAGGATATAGTTATGTTAAACATAGCCAATAAACCGTTAGGATGTTGTCATAATATCTGGTTAATTTGGTTAACTAAAATAAGCGTAAGAATATTTTGGCCGGCATTAGTAATAGTTGAAACAATTTGAGTCGCGGTACTATATAGCACTAGGCATTTTTCAGAAATGAATGTATCGTCAACAACTCTACAGTAAGTAGTTTGAACTTGTAATGTCAGATTTTTAATGTGTGTGTCCGCACGAGAATCTCGGAAACTACTTTACCGATCTTAAGTGATGATGGATGGTGTTATATGTAGTGATGATGGGTGGTGGTATATGTAGTGATGATGGATGGTGTTATATGTAGTGATGATGGGTGTTGTTATATGTAGTGGTGGTGGGTGGTGTTATATGTAGTGATGATGGATGATGTTATATGTAGTGATGATGGATGGTGTTATATGTAGTGGTGGTGGTGACGGTGGTAGTGACAGTGGTAGTGGTGGTGATGGTGATAGCAGCATGTTTGTGGTGATAGTGGTAGAGACTGGTTGATAGTAGTGGTAATGATGGTGGTGGTGGTAATGATGATGGTGTTAGTAGTGATGGTGGTGCTGTAAGTAGTGAAGATGGATGGTGTTATATGTAGTGATGATGGGTGGTGTTATATGTAGTGATGATGGATGGTGTTATATGTAGTGATGATGGATGATGTTATATGTAGTGATGATGGGTGGTGTTATATGTAGTGATGCTCTATATTATCTATAAAAACAAAGTATGTCTGTTTGTGTGTTTGTGTGTCTGCGAATGAGAATCTCGGAAACTACTTTTTACCGATCTGGAGTGATGGTGGATGGTGTTGTATATGTAGTGATGATGGATGTTGTATTGGTTTGTATTTTCCACATGTTTTCATATTCGTTGATTTGCTCGATGGCGTGGGCTGTTTTTCGTGCCATCATCTGTTTGCCCTTGTCTGGATGTCGGATAATTTGGGTGACGTCATTACCATAAGCTATGTATTCTCCGTGTGTAGGAGGTGGCATGTCCGCCGTGTATATTGTGTAGAGTGTTGGCGAGAGGTTACTTCCCTGTGGTACTCCGCTGTATAACTTGATGCTTTGGCCTTTGTGATTACCAATGATAATTTTGGCCTCTCTATTGTCGAGGAAGTTACAAAGAAAGGAAGTAAAGTTGTTGGGAAGTTCTTGGGTGGTAATTTTGTATTTGAGCCCTAGGTGCCAGACCTTGTCGAATGCTTTTGCTACGTCCCTTAATACTACGTTACATTGATCCCTGTTGTGCATTGCGTTTGCTATGTTTTCGTAAATTAGGGCTAAGGCTGTATGGGTTCCTCTGTGTTTTCTAAATCCGTGTTGCCTGGGGTTGTATTTCTCTTCAAGTTCGAGTGTATTCTCAGTCGGAGGTTAATTATTTTTTCTAGGACTTTTCCCGGTGTTTCTAGAAGAGAGATTGGTCTGTAATTTTGAGTGAGGGGTTTACCTTGTTTTGGCATAAGTCTGATGCTTGCGGTCTTAAATTTCCTTGGGAAGTAACCAGAGGCAAGTGATGCATTAAAAATGTTTGAGTTGGAGTATCATGTTGATTGGTAGATGCTGGAGTATGGGTTTGTTTATTTTACTGATGCCCGGGGCCTTGTTCTTGAAACTGTTTATTGTTTTGTGTATTTCCTCTGCGGTGATTGGTTTGATCAGTGTGGAAAAATCGTCAAGAGCGTTTATGTCTATGCTGGGACTTGGTTGCCAGATGTGGGTTGTGTGTGTCATGTGATTGGTTACTTGTTGCTCGGTATTCATACAGAAGTTCAGGTTGTCTTCTTGGCTTATTTGAAAAATTTTGCTCCAATATTTCCTGAATTCAGGTTCTTGTTCTTTGGGTTCAGTTAATTTGATTTGGTTGCTGTTTAGAATGTAGTTTGATTCGGTGCTGGAGATTCCCATTAGGTGTTTAATTTTCCGCCAGACTTTCGGGTTGTGGTAAATTGCTTCTGTGTCTATTAGTTTCTCCCAGTTATTCACGTATGTTTCTTTGGACATGTTTCTTAGTTGTTCGTGTATGGTGTAATATTGTCTTCTGTATTCTGGCGTCCATCCTTGTTCTATGATTAATTTTAATAAATTACTGAATTGTGCCTGTAGAATTCTTGATTGATGTGAGTATTGGGGGTGTGGTAATGTGCGGTGAGTGGTCGTGGGCATGTGGTGTTCCATTGCTTGGCTCACGTTTCCGTACCATATCTCTAGTGTGTTGTCTATTTGGGAAGTGTGTTTGTTGTTTAGTTGGGTGATTTGGTGATTGCTTAACTCCTTTTGGAATTCCTCCCAGTTGGACCGGCTGTAGCTGTATCTCGTCCTGGCAGGGATCTGTATTGGTGACGTGGAGAGTGTGGCTACGATAGGGAGATGGTCAATGGTGGCTATTGGACCGGGTTCCATTTGCTGGTTAAGATGGTGATGCTGGTTTCTTAGTACTATGTCTGGATGTCCAATTTGACCTGCTCTGATGTATGTGGGGAATTCCGGGCCTACGGCGTTGTTATCCTGGTGCCCCAAAGACGCGGTGTCGTGCATTTAGGTCACCCAGAAAATATGCTGGTATATTTCTTCTCATCAGTTTGAGCAAGTCTGCTAGTGGGAATATGGGTCTTCTCGGAGGGAGGTAGCAGGTGCCGATTATAATAGGTCCTGTTGGGCAGTTAATTTCGATCGCCAGAAAGTTTTCTTGAAATGAGTCGTGTATCTTGTGTTGTATGTTTCGTTTGATGGCTGTGGCAATTCCATCATGTGGTGTGTCTTGACTGTTTTTTTGGTAGACTGTGTAATTAAATATTTTTATTTTTTTCTGAGTTTTTCTTACCATGCGAATTTATGAGGATAATATCTGGCTCTATGTTACGGTATGTGTTATATAATTCGCTTGCTCTCTGTGGGATCCATGCTAAAACATTATGTTGGATTATTTTAAGCTTGTTTATTATGAAGGCTGGTGCCTAGAGCTGGTTTGTGCCATATTTGCTGACCGGTGTTCCCCTGACCCCCTCCTGTCCGTCAGCAGGCCCAGGCGGATCTTTTTAGATGTTGTGTGATCAACTCTCTATTCTGTTGTGTCTTGTGATTATTCTTCCTTTCTTGATTAGTGCTTCATTATGTGTCATCTATGTCATCTAGGTTTTTGTCTGAGTATGTGTATTTTATCTTGCCTTGCCTTTTTTCTGCCAACATTCTTTCTGTTGAGACTATGGGGGGAGCTGTAGTGGAGTAAAATCGTAGACCAGTTTCATAACCTAGGTCTTTGCTCTCCGTGGTCTCTCTGGGTGAAGGTGGTGCCATAGTTCCTGCTTGATTCTTTTTTCGGGTGTTGACTGGCGGCTTGTTGTGTTATTGTGGTGGTTTCATCTTCGCTTTCGTCATACATCGTTTCCTCCTCGCTTGCTGGCTCGGGTTGTATGTCTGAGATAGTCTTCTTGAGTCGATGGTTTTTGAATTGCAGTGCTCTCTGGTTTGTATATTAAGTTGAAAATTTCGGTAGACGGCACGTCGTTTGGGAATTCCATGTCTGGCAGGTTGTTGGCGGCGAACATGTCCCTTGCTGCCTTGGCAAAAGTTCCAGGTCTGGCTATATTCATGATGTGGGCGTGGATTATGGAGGTCATTATTTTTATGGAAAGATTATTCCCAAGTTGAAGCAAAACAGGTTGCTTTGAGGGGGGTGGTGTGGCGACTTTTTCGAGGACCTTTGTTTGTTTCTCTGGTTAATTTTGTCACAGCTGAATATGTCCTGTTTTGCTGTTCCCGTGTCTTCTCCTTCTCCCTCTTTTGGTTAACTATTGCTTTTCGTATGGGGCAGCGAGTAGCCAGTGTTCTGTGATCTGTAATTTAGGCATTTGGGATTATCTTTGATTTTGCACTCGTTAAAGGTGTGCCCCTTTTTCCCGCATTCTGAGCAGTGCTTGGTGTCCTTGTTAGGAAGAAACGAGCCAGTTTGGCGAGGGCATCAACTCTGTCATGTTTTATGAGGCCTATGTGAGAGGAGATCCACAACAGTTTGACCCTGACACCCTGGTCAACAAGGTACGCATATTTGTGTCTGGCTTCAGAGACAAGAGCGTGACAACTTGAGTTGAGGGTGTCAAGGGCAAGTAGTGAGGATAGAGAGTCAGTGATGATGAGACTGTCAGTAACAGTGGTTTCAATGAATTTAATTGCAGTGAGTATGGCAACTAATTCAGTTTGTAGAGTTGATGCCCAGTTGTTAATTCTAACTCCTTTCTCAATTATATTACCGTCAGGTTGAGTCACAACAATAGCACTTCCAGCCCTCCCACAGGCGGTGTTAAGAGATCCATCAGTGTAGATAGTCTGTGTGATATCATCTGTCTGTAGAATGTGTATGTGTTCAAGAGCTCTCACTTTGGCAGTGTGTTGGAGATAAATATTTTGTATAATTATTTTTTTAGGCGGATATGTCGGTATTGTGATATCGAAGGGAACTGTCCCCCAGGGTGGCAGGAAGCGCTGTTGTGTCTCAACTTTGTACAGGTGGTCTAGTCCAAACATCTTCATATGTGTAGCTGTAGTTTGGATCCATTTAGCCTCAGGGCTATCATGAGGTTGACTTCAATTATTCTATCTTTAACACTGGGTATACCTAGTTCTTTCCTCATATTAAGTACTTTAGTGCTCATGGGACATCCTAGGGTAATTCTGTGGGTTTCATTTTGCATTTCCTCGAGCTTGTCAACGCCTTTTCCGTCACGAAGGACCAGGGCTGGTGCGTGGTAATCTATCAGAGATCTTATATAGCCTAGGTACATTGTTTTAACAATTCTAATACTAGCACCATAGTGCGGGCTGTACCCCGCTACACTTCTAAGAGGTCTCAGTCTGTCAGTACATTGGCGGGTTAGCTGTTGTATGGCAGGTAGGGTACAAGGGACGGAGACACCAAGATATTTAAAAGAAGAAACATAGTCAATAGTGTTGTTACCTATCTTGAACTTGGCGGGGCCGCGTTTGCGGTTACCAGCTTGTTTGTTGAACACCTTAGTTTTCTCAGTGGAGATAATAAGACCGAGGTTCTCACAGGCTGCGTATACATGGTTCAGGGTGGTTTGCATTTCACGATGAGTTTTAGTATGTATAAGAATATCATCAGCATAGCTGATTGAGATATTGCTGGGGTTGTCTGGTATTAAATTTAATAATGCATTCATAAGAACATTGAACAAAGTGGGGCTAAGTACTCCACCTTGAGGGGTACCAAGTTGCATATCATTAACTTCACTTTTGTAACCCCTGAAACAGTGCAGCAGCCCTTCTGTTGGTTAGATAACCACTTATCCAGTGTAACAGCCTACCTCCTATATCCATTTTGGCTAGTTCGTACAATATCAGTTGTCTATTGGCATTATCAAATGCAGCTTTTAGGTCAAGAAAGGTGGTGTATCTGTGCCTTTCATCACCATGCACAGTTAGGAATGTGGTGATGCAATTTACCTTTACCATGGGTGAAGCCATTTATGTTAGGAGACATGTGTTCTCTGATTCTATGTAAGAGTCTGCCAAGAACCACCCTCTCAAAGGTTTTACACAGGCAGCTGGTTAGTGATATGGGACGAAGAGCATCAGGCTGTCCTGGTTTCGGTATTGGTACAACAATACTGTTGGTCCATGATGTGGGTAGTTAGCCCTCGGCATGACTCATATTGTGCAATACCAATAATGGATTGCCCGGCACACACGCCTTAGTAGTCTAACGATGTTGTTGGTGACTCCGTCCTCTCCAGGGGAAGTATACCTACCCCTGGCGAGGGCGGCGTCAGGCTCCCACTCAGTATATGGAACATCACACTCATCGTGCTGTTTGCCCAGCATAAAGTTAATAAGATTACTTCTCTCTACAGACTTCGCATCAAGGAGTCCCCGAGTCCTAGCTGGTAACATGTCATAGCTTGACACATGAGCCCACTTTGTTATTAGCTCATTCGACTTTTGCAGAGGGTTTGGATGGGAGACGTGTCTTCTGTTTTTACCTCTGATTGTGTTTGTCTTTCCAGGCTTTGCTGAGGGATGTGTGTTGGTTCAGGCTGTTGACACATGTCTCCCATGCATTTTGTCTGAGTTCGTTTACACGTTCCCTGACAGCAGCAAGGGAAGCTTGATACAATTGTAACATTTGAGGTGTTCTAATTTGTTTGTAACCCTTACCCACCCTCCTGACCCTAGACCTGAGTTTTTTCAGTTTAGGGTCATCATAGCACTGCTGCTGCCTGTTCCCATGATGCTGACCACGTTTTCTCCTTTTTTTGGTGAAGTGAAGTATGTATAAGTCCTATCTATCAGATCGTCATGGAAACTTTAGTAGTTGTAAGGCTTGTAGTCCTTGTACCAGTCATGGATGAAGTCTATGAACTGGCTTTCATGTTCTTGCTTGACTGATTCTACGTCTGTTGAGTTTACCATTAGTGGGGGTGTCATTGGCTACATGTATACCAGCTTGGATTGGGCTGTGGTCAGACATAAGATCAGTGACAACATCAGAGCTGTGAGTTGTGTATGATAGATTAAAACCAACGCACTTGTCTAGACCCCCGCCATAGATGTGTGTTGGTTCATTATTACCTATAATTTGAACATCTTCATATGCGCTGAGAAGTGAGATAAGTCTCCTACCATTGGTGTTAGTGGTGGAGTCACCTAATTTCTTGTGTCTAGTATTCAGGTCACCCATCAGGACAGTGGGCTCAGTGTGTAAAAAGTTTGGGAGATCTGTGTACTGAAGCTGATCTGAGGGAGCGTAGGCGTTTAGCACGTTGAGTGTGGAGTTGCCAGGTGGATAGTTATCCCATGGTACTGAAGGTTGGTAGTCGTTTTGGATACAAGAGGTACATACGGGAGTGACTTCTTAACATACGTCAAACATGTGTGAGTAGAACTAGGATCATAATACACATAATTGGGCAGACTGGGTGGGGGCTTACCATTAGGTGTGAGACACTCCTGCAGACACAATATCGATGTCCTCAGTCACAACTTTGTGGTGTAGGTCAGGGTATCGTTTTCTAAGGGATGAGATGTTCCAACTCATCACCTTTACCGCTCTGTATCTTTGTCTGGGTTGGTTGTTGTAGTGCGGGCAGACTCCCGGTCGCCCTCCGTCGATGACTTCCCCGCGTAGGTGGTCTGGGCTGTGAGGGTCGTCCAGGAGCTTGTCCCAAACCTTCTTCCCTAGGCGATGGAACCTGACGTTGAGGGCCTCTGTTTTATTTCTTAGGTGGATCGTTTCCACTGTCTCCTGGTAGGGTGGCGCTTGGCCACTGGCTGATCTCAAACACTTGTTTTAGAAGCTCTGTAGCTGTTGTAGTCTAGTCTTCCCGAGTGTAACGAGTGGTATATGGGGGTACTCCAACACAGGCCTCACCAGTGCCTTGTACAGGTGAACTTGTATCTTCTCAGGCATCAGTTTAAAACGTTTTAATTTGGCTGCGGCGACTTTGGCTTTCTTTAGTCTGTCCTTCGCGTGGGAAATGATGCCCGTCCGAGAGATGATGAGGCCGAGCAGCCTGCCTTGTTTAGAGAATTCCATCTCTTCGTCGTCGATCATCAATGGCGCCGGCTTGAATTTGGCTATGAGTATGACCTCGAATTTTGTGTTGTTTGTTTTTATTTTCTATTTATTTTCATACACTGAGATACCCTCTATTGCCCGAGCAGGGAGTCGCGCCATACTTGCCGTGGACCTTCCTGGGCAGGTGACGATCTGTGTTACATCGTTGGCATACATGACGTACTCGCTGCCGACGATTGGGGGTGGCAGGTCAGCCGTGTAGAGCGTATAAAGGGTTGGTGAGAAATAAGAGCCCTGAGGCACGCCGCTCAAGAGTGAGAATTCTTCTCCAAAATGTTCTTGCATCTTGATTTTGGCTCTGCGGTCCGTAATGAAGTTGCACAGCAGGAGCGTCAGGTTTTCGGGTAGCCCCAGTTGTATGATCTTATACTGCAGCCCCGCGTGCCAAACTTTGTCAAACGCCTTGCTGACGTCCCTCAGTACTACGTTGCACTGCGGGCGGCCAGTCATGGCGTTGGCGATCTGCTCGTAGGCCCGGGCTATGGCGGTGGATGTGCCTCGGTACTGGCGGAAGCCGAACTGGCGGGGATTATGCACGTCTTCGTCCTCCAGATACATCCACAACAGCTTGCTTACTATTTTTTAGAAGATTTTGGCAGGTACCTCTAGCAGCGATATTGATCGAAAGTTTTCGATTTTGTTTGGAGACTTCCCTGCTTTTGGTATGAGGCGAATAACGGCGATTTTGAACATCTTAGGGAAGTATCCAGAGGCGAGGCAGGCGTTGCATATATGGGCAAGCCTCTCTATCATGTCGGGGAGTTGGGCCAGGATCTTCTTGTTAATGTGGCTTTGTCCAGGTGACTTGTTGTTAAACCCTTTTATGACGATTGACACATCTGCAGGAACTATGCGCTCCGTCAGGTAGCTTAACATGGTATGCACAGCGAACCCACCTAGCGGGGGAGAGGGCTGTAAGCCTCCTTTTTTTTTTTTAATCTGACCGATATCATGGGCATTTTGAGGCCATGTGCACTTGATATTAGGAGAAATTCTGAGGTTTATAGTAATTACTCTTTACTATACAAAAACAACTGAGTACAATACTGCATTAAAGAAAAAGTTTTGGAATATCCTGATAAAAGGGGGGTCCGGACCCCAAGGCCCCCCCCCTCGATGCGCCCCTGTTCTTTGTCATTATCCTAACGGGGATTGACTTAACATTTTGTCGTATGTAACTGACAGGCAGTAAATAAAAACGCTTGTGTTATAGTTTCTGTAATAAAACTACTACAACACTACACAGTTTAATTTGTGTTGTCCACAATGTGTAGTATAAGTGACGCTACGCATCAGCGAGTGCGTTGTTTACAAGTTTTTGCTATCATCCAAATTTCCCAACGAATTACTGAACACTTGGCTGACAATTTTGTAAATGAACCACTACGCTATCAATCCTGTGACCTGTACAGTAAACAGTAGTGTTGCCACCTGTTGACTGTCATCGCGGAGGCCACACATTGTTTTTATGAACACCATGTGACAAAATTTTAACCAAAATAAAAGCAAACATGACAAAATCCAACTATTGCCAATTATAAGCCTTTAGTATTGTATAATTTAGTATAATTAGTGTAACTTAACGAGCATAAATATGTTTACAACTTTTAGGAGTGCCTGAATAGTTATTTCTTTTTCTAGGAACACTTTGATCATCACCAGTTCGAGAATTGAACAGATGTAAGAGGAATGCTGTACCTCCCGTAGTGTTCCAACGGCTCGGGTGTCGCCAATTAAGCGAAAACTACCTGAAAGGTAAATTAAATGTTCTGTACATTAAATTCCTGTCACAAAGTACTGAATATGCATTTCATTAGTTATGGAGACTTAACGTACTTGGCTAATGTGTAGAACACTTGAATATTTGCATTTACACTAAGTGTCCATGTACTACATACATATGCATATATAATGGAAGTGAAACATAAGAAATGCACACAATTACCATTATATTCACCGAGATTGTGGAAGGAAAAACTAGAATTTTTGTATAAGTAACACTCAAATATAATCAGAACCGTTCTAAGTACTATATCCCAGTGTCAGTGAGCGCAGATAACTATACAAATTATTTAATTTACATACTTAATTTACACTTAGCCATATCACTACCATGGGAACTGTATTATGCTACAGGTTAATGGTGTGTTGATGGGTGCAACGCACTGGGTGATGCGATGCATCTAGTGCGGTAGCAATAAGTTACTGTTAAGTTGCATGCTCTGCTTGCTAATCTTACGGTTTTAGCTACTGCTGCCAGCTAGCCCTTGTGGTGAAAGGGGAGAGCCAAGTGCACAAGTCTCTCCCCTGCCATTTGTAAGAGCTAATGACTCGCCTAATTAGTTCACAAAACAGCCCGTTTGAGGGACATGGATCAATTCTGCATCCAAAATTATTTTATTTTACAGGGTGGGACGTCATTACGGTACTGGTCAAGATTAATAAGCAGCTACAATATGAAGAACACCTAAAATGAGATGCTTGGTGTCCACAACGCACCAAGAAAGGGGTTAAGGTAAGTGCAAGTTTAACAGTTTAGAAGCTTAAATGTTTAAAGTAAGTGCAGTTTGGTGCAGTTTTAAAATCTGCACATTATTCATTTTGTCTATACACAGCATTGCAGGTCCATAAAACCACATATTTGTGTTTTGTTGACCCGTGAGCCTTGATGTGTCAGGGGAGGATATTAGATGTTCTCTGCATGCCATATACTGTACTAACACCTGCCCCGCCAGTGCTGGAAACGTATAACGGTGCCAACTTCAGGTATTGAGACACTCAAAGGCTTGTTAAATGTTCAACTTTAGGGATCTGTTCTACTAACACATATTTACAGGGTAGGTCCTAGTATTTTAATATTATGTCACCTCAAGATGCAAAGAAGACAAAGTGAAGAAACATTAAGACAATATAAGGCGGAGGCAAAAGGAGTCTAACTGGTGACGTCAGCTCTCCACGTCACACACACAAGGTAAACTATTACACTGTTTTTGTTTACATAGCAGAAGGTTGAGGCCAATTTTCTCTGAGTAACTTAGTCAGTGAAAAAATGCCTGTAGTAATACTTTATCGCCTTAAGCCGGAATTCTCCAAGACCCGGAATTTAAATTGGCTCCGAAATTTTCCGGAAAAATTCTATCGATTCCGAGTTTGTGAACGAATTTCCGAGGTTGAAAATCGGGCACATTTTCGGAGAAGATTCCGAGAAAATTCCATAAAATTTAGAATTTTGTTTTGTCCGGGTCTGGGAGCAAATTCCGAGGTTGAAAATCAGGCGCATTTTCTGGAAACCCAATAAAACTTCCAGAAACTTTCATTTTTCTCTGGGTCTGGGAGCAAATTTCAAAGATAAAATCATGTGTAATTTTGAAAAATTCCTATAACATTCTGGAAACTCCAATTATTTCCAGGGATGAAAATAATACTGTAATGCAATGCATAGTTCTGGAAAATGACGAGAAACTTTTCCCAATACTCTGAAAAATTCCTGGGATGTAGGATTTTTCTTAGTTTAAGAGTCGTCTCATCACACGAAAATCTCTCATCCTCGGAAGAGTTCTGCACCAATTATTCCGGCTAACGGGAATATTACTACTCGCGTGTGATTTCTTATGCCCCACCATAGTTCCCACTATGTACACCGATGCTCAGCCTTTCACTCCTGCCTTTGTGGCAATGTGGCAATGGGGTGACTCGAGGTTTTGTTCGAGCCATACTCCGAGTGACTGCAGCAGCATTAACTTGGGTCAAAGCAGCAGCATCAGTTTGGGTTGCAGCATCCACTGCACAGCTGTTTCTTGCTCCCTTGATATTCCCATTGATGAGATCGTATATAGGTTCCCTCATGACTGCTGCAGTGACCCAACCTGAGAAGAAGGGAGTGTCCACCTCAACCTTGGCCACTGGAACCGTTTGAATGTAACTATTGGCCAATTTAACACTTACTTGCGCTCCGGTGTATTGATGTGGCTTCACCAATTCCTTCCTGACATTACAGCCTGATGCCCCACTATCTTGCATGGCAGTCACTGGAACTCCTCCAACGGATCCAGGTTTAACAAAAAAGGTGGAGTGACCCCTCGAGGAAAGGGTGGAGGCGGCAGTTAGTCAGTAGGTGTGGTGGGGTAGACCTGATTCGGTATGAACCCCTGCTTCAGGTTGCATGACGATCGGCCCTGCTGGAAGGTCAGGCCACTCCCCGCCCACAATTTGAACATCGGTGGCTTCCTGCTGCTGGTCTCTTCGTGGATTGTTACCCGGGCGCCAACTGTCCTGATACTTCGGGGGGCCTTGGTACTGCTTCTGCTGCTGTTTCTGTTGCTGTCTTTGCGGTTGTGGTTGCTGGTTATTTCCCTGTTGCCTGTGTAGGTTCGGTTGCTGTTTCTGTAGAGGTTGTTGACTTTGATGGGGACCTGCCGACTCCCTGTTCGACCACCGCCTTCGAGTGTGGTACCCGAAAGCGCTGAAATGAGAGTCTGATTTGCTTGCCATTGCCTTCGACGTCATAATTCCATTGGCCCTCATTTGAGCCACAAGTTCAGGAGGACAAGACCTTTCAAACTGCGTGCGCACCATTAAGTCTATAACCCCTTCCATGGACTTGGGGGTTTCATCCTTACTCATCCACTGGGCCACGTAGTCTCTTAAACGTTCCCGGAACAGTGCAGCCGTTTCATTTTCTTTCAAACATTGCCCTGTTGAACTGATTCCTGGCCTGCTCAGTAGTCAACCCATATGCCCGCAGCAGTGCAGACTTCATGTTAGGGAATTTATTTTCAGGACTCTCTAGTCGTCGAAGAATCCCGAAAGCTTTCCCATCAATTAGGCTCAGGAACTCAAATTCCTTGATGCTGTCATCAAGCTCGTAGGCGTCTGCGAGATGCTCAAACCGGGAAATGTACATTTCCATGGATTCGCCCTATGGGGAAATTTCCTATAAGTGGCGTTTGGAGTGGGAGTTCCTGACGGAGAAGGATTTTGGTTCCTTTCCGCCAAGGCCAGTTGAAACTCCACTTCCCTTTCTCTCTCTCTTCTCGTTCCAGCCGTCTCTCTTCACGTTCCGTTCGTTGTCTCTCTCTTCTCGTTCCAGCCGTCTTTCTTCACGTTCTCATTCCTTTTGTCTCTCAAATAGTTTCTTTTCTTCCTTCTGAAAGTCTAGCTGGGTTATGAGTTGTTCATGCTCGTGTTGCTTGTCTTCTCTCTCCTCAGCCTTCTCCATGTATGCAACTGCCTCCTCCCCCTCCAGCCCGAGGTCACGTGCTTCCTCAAAAGCTGACATGGTGTAGGTGTGGGCGGTACAATTGTGCAATTATCCACGGTCTGTGTCCCTGTTCGGGCGCCAATTGTTACGTTTTCAATGCAGGAAAGTGGTTTTCTTACCTTAGAACTCAGATATCTTCACACTGGTTACTCACCTAGGAGATTATGGTGTATCACTACGTAGAATTTCACTGCTTCCGGCATTCAATGCGTTGTGTACTTGATAAATGATGATTTAATGAATTCCATTAATTTCCAACATCCATCTAAGTTACCTTTGGTAATAATAATATAGGGATCACAGATACGGGCAGATAATTGCACTTACGTTTATTTGGCACAAGTCCATACACTGCACTTATAATTTGCATGGATAGGTCAGTCACTCACATTCACGCCACAGTACCGTAAGTTATAAGGGAGAGTTTGTCAACCTGGAGAATTAACCGTTTGATCTATTAGGCCGGCCTGGAGTGCTCTTGTAGCAAACAGGCCCTCACCAGTGATCACTTCTTTACAGGATTCGTTAACTTGTCGCGGGACTTAACAACAATCTCAGGGATTTGCACACACAGACTCGTAGCACTGGTAGGACTGTATGACCCCTGTTCTAAAGTCCGTGGAGCAGGAGGTCTTTTCTAACCCAAGGTCTAAAGCCCACTGACTAAAATGTGGTTTTGGGCGTGAGACACGATGAACAATACACCAGTGTCTCAATCGCCCCCTCCTCCTCCTCCCATGGACTAGCTCACATACCCATTAATGAAATAGTGATGACAGAATCACGGCTCGCCTGGTCCCTTATCTACCGTAAACAAACATTTGGGATGGGTTGCGCAACTTTTCCAGTCTATATTACTCGCGAAATACAGGATTTTACTGTATGTGACACTGAGTTGGCATTACTAAGCATTGTGCCCCAGTCCTTGCCACCAATCCCATTGACAAACTAATAATAATAATAATAATAATAATTAACGGTTTATTGAAAGAGCTTGGCAGCCAGAAGGCTGAAAATGTGCAGTTACATATTTGGGGAATGGGTTTCGAATTACAAATAATATACAAGTAACATAAGTGATACAAATAAGATATATAATAACTAGATGGGGAAAAGCTCGAACTACAGTGCATTTCAACATAGTGACAGTGCAAGAAGTAGTATTTACTGGGAGTGAATACACTGGTTTATTACAAGTTATTGATAATTTTTACAATGGTTGGGACTGGGCTGTTCTTATAGCGATCAGTTCGTGCACGTATGGGCTGGATGCGGTTGTGGTGTCGAACAGCAATCTCGGCTAGGGATCTCGGTGGTAGTAGGAGCCGGTGTCGAGGATGGTGTAGAAGCTTCTTACCAAATTTGCAGATGAGGTCGTGGTGATGGTCAGTGAGAGTCGAAAGGGTCAGTGTGTTGAGCGCTTCTTGATATGTGGAGTAGGAAGGGGAGAGAATAATCTTGCATGCCCTCTTTTGCACTTTTTCTAGGTGTTTACGTTGTGTGGCATTTAGGGAGGAAGACCAGGTAAGGGAGGCATAGGTGAGCTTGGGAAGTATGAATGTTGTGTAAACACTGAGGAGCTCGGGTGCAGGAACTCCGAGGGACTTGAGTCGGCGTAGGAGGAGGTGGAGACGGAAACTGGAGGATTTGACAACTTCACTGACGTGTGGTTTCCAATTTAGTTTGTTGTCTATGGTGACGCCGAGGAGCTTCGTGGAATCTACAACCTGGAGTGTGTTCGGACCTAAAGTAATGGAAGGAGGTGGGACAATGTCGGAGGAGAGGTTGATGTGCATAACCATGGTCTTGGTATGGTTGTTGGTGGCCCAGTTTTGGAGACTGTTCAATAAATCCTGAAGGGCGGTATAGTCGGGAGCAGAATTGTTGACGCTGATCCCAATGGTGGAGTCGTCGACATATTTCCAGCGAGCAGGGGTTTCTCTTAGGGCATCATTGATGAGCATAAGGAAGCAGAGTGGTCCCATCTTGGTGCCTTGGGGGACGCCACAGGTGAGTGACTGAAAGGTGGAGACAGCCCCTCGGAAGCGTACAGCTTGGCGTCGGTCACTGAGGAAGTCTGTAAGCCATGGTATAAGACTTCTCCGAAGCCCGAGGTCAATAGCTTTGTTGATGATTATATTGTGGTCGACTAGGTCGAATGCTTTAGTGAAATCAATGAAGGCGACAGCTACAGACGTTTTTCGTTTCTCGAGATGGCGGTATATGTAATCGAGAAAGCTGACAAGACAGTGAGTGGTGGAGGAAGTTTTCATATTGCCAAATTGCTGAGGGTCTACGACTCCTGCAATATCAGCATAAGCCCAGTCGAACACAAAACTTTCACAGATTAGGCTGGGTATTGGGGTGATTGCAATAGGTCGTAGCTGATTTAAGGATTGTGGGCTGGTTGACTTGGGCACTGGTGATACATAAGAGGTCTTCCAGTCAGCTGGGCATCTGGCTTGACTGAGAGAAGCATTGATGATGGAGCATAGGGGTTTAGCAAGCTCCGGGGAGAACTCCTTGAAGAGTTTCATTGGTAAGTCAATGGGGGTGGTAGAGCGTTTTAATTTTAGTTTGTCCAGGCGTTTTGCTACTTCAAATTCTTCTACTAAGTCAGTGGGAAGGGGGGCTGGTAGGTAAGCAGGGAGAGTGGTTGTGTCAAGCCGGGGGAGCGTCTGGCATATAGTAGCGAAATGGTTATTTGATTGCTCAGCTGCGTCAACATTAGTGAGATGGCTAAGGAAGGGGAGGGGGTGTGTCTTATTGTTTAGTCCACAGAGTTCTTTAAGCTTACCATACCATTGACTGATGTTGGTCTGCTTCAGGTGTTGTAATTTGGTTGGGTAGTGGGACTTCTTTGCAGTGCGTATTTCGCGGATGACTCGGTTGCGAAGGGACCTGTAGCGGATGTGGTCATTGAGATGAAAGGCTCTGTCTCTCTGTTGCATAAGCACCTGTTAGCTGCCAACACACTGATGAGGGGCTGAAGCTGCTCTAGGCCTATTGAGGCACCATCTGCCTTCCTCAGAACCCATGGTGCATTGTGAGGCGTGAGTGGCCTTACTGGCAATTAGTTTATGAAACACTAGAAAGTGAAATCTTAAATAATCACGTTTCACAATTTTCACTTTCCGTATTATATAAAACTGCTGTCTGATGTTTTTTTGTGTTTTTTTTTGGGGGCTATCCTTGGTCGAATTGCTGTACCGTACTGTTAACTATTGTTGTAAATACTGTATACCTGCACTGTCTGGCTTAAATGGAAATTATATACTTGCATTGTGTACTGGCACTGTCTAGGTATGGACAATCAAAGACAAAAGTCGTGTCGCGGTTTTGTACGAAGGTTAAATGTAACTTGCGAAACATTATGAGAGCCCCTTGCCACAAAGCAGAGCGCACTAAAGTTTAGCCCTTCGGCGTATGTTTTCACCAGATTTCATGACACGACTTTTGTCTCTCATTGTACACCATATACTTGCTTTGCTTATACACATGTTAAACTAACTGTAACCATGCCAGTCCAATTAGTGGTATCCCCATTAACTGGAATAATTGGTGCAGGGCTCTTCCGGGATGAGATTTCGCAACGAGACGACTCTCACAGCCGGAAAAAATCCCTCATCCCCGGAATTTTCTGGAGTTTTCCGGGTAACGGAAAAATGTTCTTGGAAGTTCCAGAAATTGCCCAGTACATCATCTCTCAAACCCGAAAATTATCCCTCATCCCTGGAATTTTCCAGGTAAAGGAAAAATTTTCTCAGAATTTCCAGAAAATGCACCTGATTTTCGTCTCTCAAACCCGGAAAAAAAAAAACTTCCCCATCCTGGAGAGTTCCGGGTTGAAGGGATTCCGGCTAACGGAGATATTACTGCTGTAATTGAGAATATTTTAATATTTTTTCTACAATCTTATTATCTCTTATATTCACTTATTTTCTTCTGGGGTATAAACCTTGACACTATTAAGTGCCTATATTTGTTTATCAGTTATATGTTTGATCTAAAAGATAAATTACTTTGCTGTACATTACACACAAAACTGTATGAATTACACAAAATAACATATTTCTGTACTTCAATTTTCATTATGGCAATATCTAATGGAGATTCACTCTTATTTGTAGAAATGTTACCTAAAGTTTGCAAACTCTGAATAAATGTCAAAATTAATTACCCTTGCACAAAACCCTCAACACTTTCTGCCATAATTATGGCAATTTACACCGTTTCATTCTAATATGGAATCTCCTTACTGTCAATCTTTTAATCACAGAAGCCCATGAGAAAACAATATTGCACTTAACTCTGTAGCTACCTAACACTGACATAACTTCATGCATGTTACCCAATTCTCAAAATAGCTAGCTTAAGGTTCAAAGCAAAGTATAACACCTTATTCTCTGTAAAATTGTACAAAATTATTTCAAATGCTTACAACAATGATCAATGTTTCCATTGTTGCACATCACTTGAGTCTGGAAATAAGTAGAAATGACTTATACTCACAACTCTTAGCCTAACTCTCAAAATCTTGCAGAACACAAGAATAGTACAGCTGAAACTAAAGACTCGCGTATCCCAATTACTGTTCAACTTACCAACACCAATTATCCACTGTAACTCGATAATGTTAGGCAGTACTGTATTCCACACGGTTACTTACCACAGTTGCCATCACCTAAAACCCCACTTAAAACGCTGAATAGTACCAGTAACACAAAACAATTATTTTAATGGAGAATCAACACTCAAGTAACTTCTCATGAATCCACGACCAATCAATCAATCAATCAATAATCAATCAACAACAATCAATCACGAGTACTGTTGGCGACCACAGTCCTCCACTTTAAAAGTTCTCGGGCTGTTTTTGACAATCCTCCAAGTTTTTTTATCTCTTGGGGACCTTAGTTTTAATTTCATTCAACATCCCAATCTCTGCCTTCCTGGCACCTTCAACTTTGATCATTACAATTTTTTATTATCCTCTCATCCCTACGTTTATAACAATAGCAGTATTAATAATTTTGTTTTTTTTCTGTACGTTTCAACTATTTCTCTTGAAAGTTTTGCTAATTTTATAGTAGTATTTTATTTGCCCAAACACCACATGTCAAGGCCTCCAACCTCTTCTGATAGTCACATTTTGACCCATACATCGTTCTTGCCATATAAAAGCCTTTCAGCGGTCCTTTGTTATTGCTAATTTAACCCAAACAAAATCTGATCAGAAATATTAAAGTTCAACACTATTAATAGTTTCTATCCAATAAAAAAATACTATGAAAGTAATTGTCACCATCAGTTTCATAAGAACATTTACGTATACGTGAATCATTAGGCTACCAGCTGTAAATACACAAAAAAAAATGCAAAATTACTTGAGAACCTTAATTCACCGTAGCAGCTGAAGCCTCAAATAACAAGGAGAGGCAAACGTTATCACAGGGCTCTGTATAAACACTCTTAGACGTAATGTAATATATGAAAACCAGAAAATCTATTTATACTGTACTGCACTAAATAAAACATTACAATATTACCTCAGCGAATAATCAAACGTTCAGAATTAAAACACCATGATGTATTTGTGACAGTGTTACCACACCATCATGATGCGTTAACATAACAGTGTTACCACAACACCATGATGCGTTAACATGAGTGCACAACACCATGATGCGTTAACATGGCAGTGTTACCACAACACCATAATGCATTAACATGAAATTGTTACCACAACACCATGATGCGTTAACATGACAGTGTTACCACAACACCACGAGTGCGTTAATATGAGTGTTACCACAACACCATGATGCATTAACATGAAAGTGTTACCACAACACCATGATGCGTTAACATGACAGTGTTACCACAACACCATTATGTATTAATATGACAGTGTTACCACAACACCATCCATAATGATTATATTACACACTATAACCATTACAACATGATGCGTTATTAACAATGATGCCATTACCACAACACCATTATATATTAACATGACATGTTACACCACAACACCATCCATAATGATTATAATATGTTACTGTAACCACAACATGATGTTAACATGAGTGTTACCACAACACCATGATGCGTTAACATGGCAGTGTTACCAACATTATGCATTAACAATGACAGTGCTACCATGATGCGTTAACATGGCAGTGTTACCACAACACCATTATGTATTAATATGACAGATACACCACAACACCATCCATAATGATTTTAATATGACACTGTAACCACAACATGATGCGATAACATGACAGCGTTACCATGATGCGTTAACATGATAGTGTTCCACATCATGATGCGTTAACATGAGTGTTGCCGCAACACTCGTGCGTTATGATAGTTGCACACAACACCACAACACCATGATGCGTTAGCATGAGTGTTGACACATCATGATGCGTTAACATGTTAGTGTTGCCACATCATGATGCGTTAACATGTTAGTGTTGACACAACATCATGATGCGTTAACATGATATGCACATCATGATGATGCGTTGACATGATAGTGCTGCCACAACACCATGATGCGTTAGCATGAGTGTTGCCACATCATGATGCGTTAGCATGAGTGTTGCCACAACATCATGATGCGTTAGCATGATAGTGTTGCCACAACATCATGATGCGTTAACAGGAGTGTTACCACAACACCATGATGCGTTAACAGGAGTGTTACCACAACACCATGAAATGTTTACATGAGTGTTAACATTTTACTATGTAAAGTTTGTACTTCTACCAGCAGATGACTTCCTTATTTTGAAGTCTAAAATATGTTAATTTTTAAGTGATTTTAACTTACGACGATTATTGTTTGAATTCTAGACGTTATTTGTTTGTCAAAATGGGTCGATTTTCTGCGTTTCTCCCATTATTAAGTATACAGATTCGTTGACCAGAATCAAAAGCAATACAGTCCCCCCCCTTCACGTGCTATTATTCATTCTCTCTAACTGTTGTAAAGACACGTCCAGGCCTAGCTAGCGACCGAACGAACGAACTAGAACAAGTGTGAACGAGCATTCGCCTTTGCTTGTTCGTTAGCGCTTAATGCGTTCGCTCGCAGGGTCTGAACTCACCTTAACTAGAATTCAACAACACGAGCACAGACCAACTATACCACGTCCAAATCTGGCGAGCACTAAAGAACTCAACCTTTGAAGTACCAAAACCCGTGGAACACGTTCTTATGGGTTAATTAACTTTCAATTGCGCCAAAAGGTATAATAATATATATATATATATATATATATATATATATATATATATATATATATATATATATATATATATAAAAAAATATATATATATATATATATATATATATATATATATATATATATATATATATATATATATATATATATATATATATATATATCCTATGCTTGTTCTAGTGCTTTTTAGTTCGTTCGCTAGATCTGGACTCGCCTAATAGATGTGTTCTACTGCGGTGTTCTCGTCCACATCACGGCTACCGAGATACGCCTCACCAGCTTTATCCCGTCACTTCCCACAACTCGGCATCACACACCGGCAGCAGCCAACTTAATATAACATGTAAATATTTATACCTAAACTATGGAAACACATTACATATAGGTTGATAATAGGGCTGTCATTATATAACGATAACTTAACATATACGTTAACTCAGAGGACTGTTAACGTGAGGCGAGAGTCTCAAGCCGCCAAGAGACTTGTGCCAAGGTCTCGCGTTAATCGAGAACCGATGTAGATGGAAACCCGATACAGAATCAATCCTTGTTTAGATATTACCCGAAGTTCTTCAGGTGCTGTGTGCATGTGGCGTGATATTACTCGATAATATTGTATACAGACTTTTTCTTGTTAAAATTCAACACTGTTGAAAGATTCCAAATAGAGAAAATTGTGATCTTTGTGATAATAGTGTTACTGAAGAATAAGTCAAGTTTTGAGTGTAAGCATATTGTGCATAAACGATCTTGCTGGAAAAAATATATAAAAGTGTAGCGACTGAAGAATAATTAATGTAATGCAATATAATTAACAATGACTATAATTGTTGTAACTCGCAATTCTGTTCATGTAACTGTTGTTGAGTCACTGGCTGAACTTGGTTCGAGACTTGAGCCGAGACAGCTTCGTTCAGTCAGCCGGTATAGACAGTATATACACGTGGGCAGCCTCGGAACGGCCACTCACTCTCGTTCCGTGCTAGAGCACAGTTCTCCTAGCAACACCAATAAACTGATAAACATAGCCTGAGTTTTCCTGGACCAAATACTACAAAAGAGTATAGCACACTGTATAACACACACACACACACACAAGCCTCAGTCCGTATACGGTATAAATATCGCAACACACACAAACACACACCTGTCTTACACAGTACAGTATATGGAACACATCACAAAACAATATACGGTAAACACCACGACACACACTGTCCTCCCTAACACAATATTTAGAACACTTCAAACACACAGTTATCCCTAACTCAATATATAGAGCACATCACAACACATTGTCCTCTTTAACACAATATTTCGAACACATCACAACACACTGTTCTCCCAAACATAATACAGTATATAGAACACATCGCACTGTCCTGCTAAACACATCACAACACATACTGACAGGTAAGAGGGTCTTCACAAACCAGTAACTTCATATCCCGGCGGATCTTAGTCTTTTAGTTCTTCCTTTGTGTTATAAACATCATCTCCGGACCCCATCTAACCTGCTGAAGCTCGCCATTTATTTTCCACACGTTGAGCAACCTTATCTAAATGCCTTTAGCTGCGTTGTCAGCTGTATGAACACTTACTGACGAAGTGACTGATGTGCCCCCTGGACTGTTCATGTCTTGGGCACCTCACCACAGCCCCGTCGAGAAGGTCTGATATTAAACTCTTCCTGCCAAACTTTCATTTCTGAGTCTTTTATCCAACCACCACACCAAACTCTTGTGGTAGGTTAACACTCCGCATACTTTACCATCATTGATGGAGTATCTTAAGGTTTATTTCTTGCTCCTACTTGTTTTTCACTCCATATTAAACCTCTTTCCCATCTCTTTCCGGAGTACACATCTTTTAGCTAATGACGGGATCTAATCTCACCTGGGTATAGAAATGGTGAGATAGAATTGTTTGTAAACAAGAATCATAAACTCTGCAGCTGCGTTGAACTCACTCAAAGTAACACCTATATTGTATCACCAGTGTCGGTATCCACAGTATTACTAGTGCCGGGTCATTTCACATAGGAACAATTTATTGTATTGATATTACCTAAAACTAGATAAATCAATATGCATGTACATGTTTATAGTAAATATGATAGACGTCATGTAATAATAATTATTTCTTTTTGTTCCAGGTACGTGTGCCTTAACAGCTCCTCAAGGGACAGTAACATACCTTAGTTCAGGTATGACCAAGTCGTTCTTTTGTATTGTTTATCGTTACTTTTGGGCTTAGTCTCGATTATTGTACCGTACGTCGCCACCAAACTTGTGAACGGACGTTACTGGAGTTGAGGTTGTGGGAGTACCTCATGGCCATACACAAGTTGTGGTTCCGTATCTTTATGTCCATTGAGTTGACGTCGGAGTCCACTCAACATTACACCGTCTCTGTATAAGTCGGACTAAGAATCCTCCAGGTTTGAAGTATGAAAAGTGTGTATTGTTGACAGATCACAAAACAGGGTAGGCCTAAGATCGACCCCTTGTAGTACTCTACTCTAATCAAAAAGTTTTTCCATTCTGATTCTATCCGTTTGGAACCTGTCAGATGATTGTCCTTATGGTGAAGGTTATCATCCATTCTGGTATATATATATATATATATGTGTGTGTGTGTGTGTGTGTGTGTGTGTGTGTGGTTAGCATGCTCGCCTCGCAAGCAAGTGAACGCTGGTTCGATCTCCGGGCAGGGTGAAACTATGGGCAAGTTTCTTTACGCCATTTGCCTCAGTCTACCCAGCAGTAATTGGGAATCTAGATGTTAATCGACTTGAGGATCGTATTCCGGTGTAATGGTTAGCCAGTGCAGTTGGAGAGTTGTCCGATCTTCTCGGACTATTCCTTGACACTGGGTCATGCAGCTCGTTAACTCGGTGTGATTGTTATGTTGGCGACAGCTTCTACCCTTTACACAAATTCACGCCTAGGTGATCATTGGGCCGGCCATCCTCGTTACACGAGGGGCAACCATTATGTATGTATGTATGAGAATCGCTTGTGTGTGTGTGTGTGTGTGTGTGTGTGTGTAGGTCTGTGGTGTCAGTCACGTTAAATTCTCCACGAAGCACTAGCTAGGGACGCGGGTCTAACTCTGAGGGTGTTGGAGGTGTTGATAATAAACATTAATCCCTGTATCTGGTGAGGGAGTGGGGTACATAGTATAACAGGCAGTATATATTGGAGGTTCTGTAGTGTGGTGAGGTTACGTACATGCTCAACACTAACTCGCAGCACCTTCACGCGTTCTACGTTAGATTATATCCCTCACAGCTTCCCCAAATCCCATATGATTTTATCCAACTTTTTCTTTTAATTACACAAGTTTTAGCCTCATTAGACTCATTAGTGGGAGATGGTCTATTACCCACAGTCTGCCTTTGGGTTGGTTTTAAATTGCTACCTAGTTTTTGAAAATTTCTTGATTTTTTTTTTTTTTTTATTTGAATGCTAACGATATTATTTTCATTACCTTGGTCGCGTCAATCAATCAAGCAATAGATCAATTCATTACCTTGGGGGTGATATTCGTGTTTAAAGATGCCTCGAGAGATGCTATAACCATGAATTTGCAATAATCGTCTTGTTTTCTTTCTTTACTCCAACGTATATTCTCTTGCTTCTGTTAATTAGTTCATTTGATCATACCTCTGGTGCTTCTACTCTCCTGCCTTACCTTTGTATTCATTATAATTAAATATTCATTGAACTTTACAACTTCTTTAGCCTTATTTAAATATTTTCTAAACTTTTCTAAAAACCTCATCCTCGCCATAATGTGTTGGTACCTGA
Source organism: Homarus americanus (assembly GCF_018991925.1). NCBI lineage: Eukaryota > Metazoa > Arthropoda > Malacostraca > Decapoda > Nephropidae > Homarus > Homarus americanus. Next base: position 391,061 of record NW_024750825.1, read on the forward strand.
TATATTACCAAGTTCAAGGGTTTATTATAATATAACTTTAACACTGGCCAAAATCCCTTCACACAACCACCCAGCCTACACCTCTCTCTTTATGCTTTTCACCAACTGAATATATAAAGTGACATTCCTCTCAACTAATGCTATATGAATCTGTCTATCTTGCTTTAGTTAATCCTAGAATGTCGCACTGCATCGTTTTCATCCCGCTGGAAACATTAGCATACTTTTCATGGTCTAAACCTGTGTTATCTAGTATGCATTTTCTTGATGTTCTGAACCACATATGAGTGCAAATTTTCCTATCATCCATTTCGTTTAGTCATTTACATACAGTAGTGGTGATGCCATAGCTTAGGAAAACAGTGAATGTAAACAATAATGATAAACAAAATACGTAAACTAGGTAAAAAGGTGTTAGGAGAAGCCAAGATCTACTCATTTCAGGGAACAATTATCTCAGTTTTCCGCGAACAATCCTAAGTTTTCTGAGGCAAAGGATCTCCCGAACACAACCAATCGGAGCTGGTATCCCCTTATATTTATCCTTAGTACATACACTTATTACAACTACGATTTTATTTAGGAAGATGTGTAAATTTACTCTAAAACAGTAGGAATTTGGGTGCAATTTTGGCCCTCTGGTGGTATCAACGCGAACCCTTGATCACGTCATCCCTGTTACAACATTTCAAGTAGAATCGTCTGGTATTGTGTCATCTACTATCTGTTTGTATATAGTTCATGTAATAATAATGATAATGGTAATAAGGAAAGATGTATTTTGAGTATGTTTAAATAATGATAATCTTTGAAGATGGATGTTATTGAAAGTACTGTACGTTGATCCTCTCACCCTCTCTGTCGCCTCGTGAAGTATTGAGTCCTCACTGTATGCTGTATGTGTTAGTTTTTCTATCAGTAATATATGCCATAAAATACCTCCGTTTGCTCCTCGAAAAAGTATGAATTAGTACTGATTGGTTATAGTTTTGTTTACTATAAATTAACACGTAGGAGTATGACTCGCCTTTATTTGAATATCCGTCAATGTTTACACTATTTTTTCGAAATGTTTCTCATATTTGTTCAGGTCTTTGAGTTATATGAATACGTGGAAAACAAATCAACTTTTAATGGAAAAAAAATAAACCCAACGCTCAATGATTTTGTTTAAAATGAACCGTATTCACCGGAAAGTGATTTATTATGGAATTAAACGCCGATCGAACAAGTGGGAGGAGAGTGTGTGTACGGAACTTGTAATTGGTCAATAAGTAGTCGCTATTAATTGGGTGAGCCAGTGATTACGTTACGACCTCTGTGTTGGTCTTACTGCTTCACACAGATTCTTTTTGTTTCGTTAACAGACGTCAAGAATGGGTTTATGTAGTCAGTGGTAATGGAGATACGTATGCATATGGATATATCTGTAATCAAGTCATATACACAGTAATGATGGTTACTTAACTTAGTTCCCAAGAGAAATGTAATTAAAACCCACTTAACCTAGTAATGATTGTGCCTCAGCCTAGGTACAAATAAATATGCATCTGAACTACACTTTAGCGTGGTGGAATATATACAGTGTTAGTATAGCTGGCAGCTGCCGTGAGGGGGCACTGGCGTCGTTCATCAAGCGGCATTACACATAACACAAACTAATGGCAGGAAAACGAGGTCGAGTTAGCTTTTGGCATTCATGAATTTTCCTGCATTGTTCCCAAGCCTTTGTTTGGCAGTGATCCTTTAAATACGTCTCTTTAAATAAAAAGGCTTTCAGTATTCAAAGAGATATAAATTATATTTACTTTCCAGGTCTATGAGCTGCAATGAAAGCAGCTGGAGTTTTTGTTTAGTCATAAATTTATTTTACATCAACGGGGGGCTTTACTCACCGGACTTTGGACTGAGGTGTGTACGTGATGGATGAGTTAAAATGTGAAATACAGCCTTCTATATTGCCTCTATTTTTATGTTACGTTCAACAGTTCCGTAGTGTCGTTTACCTCCCACAGGGAGACTATTATCCAACACTACGGGCAAGAGGAAATTTTGCCTGTGTGGTTAGAAATAATGGATCATGAGCGAGGAGGGGAGTTAAGCACCACGTCTTACATAATGTGAAATCGCAGCTAGGATCTCGTGAGTCCCGCTGGCAGATGACGAAATATTACTCACGATCTTTTTCAATCCCGAGTTACCATCTGTTATTGTTTACAGAGGCTGGTGAAGTAGCGTTCTGATCCCGTGAGGCTATTTGCTAATGAAGTCTCCTAAATTATGCCCAAGATTCCATTCCTCTTGATGGTGTGGGTCTATCATAATGCACATCCCTTACCTGATGGAGAAAAGACCTTTTTTTTATCTCCTCTTGGTGTTGTGATTGTTACTGAAGGATTATTTTCCCTTGCTTTAGTGATTGTGGTCGGCAGTGAAGTATCATCAAAGTTTCTTCTCTTGGTACTGTATGTATGTATGCTTAAATTAACGGACGTGTTTTCTAAGTTACATAAAACTTCACTCCTCTCTTGTTAGATTCTTTAAAATAATATCCAGGATTTTTACATGATGAAAAAAGTCTAAATATTTGATAGGATTTAATGGACTGGTTTAGTATTTTTCTTCGAGGACAGTTTCGTGGCTCATCCTTCGCTCACTGTAAAGTTAAAACATAATTTATCATGACTTTTTCTTACTTTGTTGTTACTAAGTTATATATAATATATCTTAATTCAGAATATTATAAGAGAATTACAAATACAGGTAAAGATACATCAATGGAAAGTACAGATACAAGAGCACTGATTGGAGCTATTTTGTACATGCCGTTTACACATAGAAAGTAAAGGTACAGTACAACACGCAAACACAGCTTAGCATCGATCACATTGACTTGTAGCTACACAGTGTAAGTCAGGATCATGATCACTTTCTACTTCTCCAAAATACTCATCAGCTTAAACATCTCTCGGCGTCATCTGCTCTTTGATAGATCAGTCTTCCATAGCTCTTAACATTGCATTAACTAAATTAGATACTTTTTTATAATAATTATCATAATACACGTGAACTCTGATCCTGCTTGACGAGGCTAGAGTGATCCAGAATAGCTAATGACCCCAGATGATAATTACCATAACTGTGACCCAGCTTGCCGATGAGCAGAGTGGTCATGAATATTTAATGACTCGTGTTGACTAGGTGTTGATAATTAAAATAATGTATGTGACGTTTGACCTAACTTGATCTGAAGTATGTGTGTGTTGAGGTCACCCAAGGGTCGTGGGTCAGAGGTCAGTAATTAATGTGTGTGAGTGTTTGTCTTGGCTTTGTTCTTTTGGTCAGGAAGGAGGAGAATCAGGAGGAGGGAGAGGAGAAGGTTTTAGTAAGGAGGAGAAGGGAGAGGAGGAAGTGGGAAGAAAACGAGGCGGAGGAGGTTGGAGAAAGGGGAACAAAGTTCACACACATACACACCACCCACCCACCCCCACATACACACCACCCACCCCCCACAACACACCACCCACCCACCCCACAACACACACACCCACCCACCCCACAACACACCACCCACCCACCCCACATACACACCACCCACCCACCCCCACATACACACCACCCACCCACCCCCCACATACACACCACCCACCCACCCCCACAACACACCCACCCCACCCACCCCCCACAACACACCACCCAACCCCCACCACACACCACCCACCCACCCCCACACACACACCACCCACCCACCCCCCACACACACCACCACCCACCCCCACAACACACACACCACCCACCCACCCCCACACACACACCCACCCACCCACCCCCCACAACACACACCACCCACCCACCCACCCCACAACACACCCACCCACCCACCCCACATACACACCACCCACCCACCCCCCCACATACACACCCACCCACCCACCCCCACATACACACACCCCCACCCACCCCCCCACCACACACACCCACCCACCCACCCCCCACACACACCACCCACCCACCCCCACATACACACACCACCCACCCACCCCACATACACACCACCCACCCACCCCCACATACACACCACCCACCACCCCCCCACATACACACCACCCACCCACCACCCAACATACACACCCACCCACCCACCCCCACACACACACCACCACCCACCCCCACATACACACCACCCACCCACCCCCACATACACACACCACCCACCCACCCACCCCACACAACACACCACCCACCCACCCCACATACACACACCCACCCACCCCCCCACACACACACCACCCACCCACCCCCCACATACACACCACCCACCCACCCCCACATACACACACCACCCACCCACCCCCACATACACACCACCCACCCACCCCCACATACACACCACCCCACCCACCCACCCCACATACACACACCACACCCACCCACCCCACACACACACACCACCCCACCCCACCCCCACACACACACCACCCACCCACCCCCACATACACACACCCACCCACCCACCCCCCACATACACACCACCCACCCACCCCCCACATACACACCACCCACCCACCCCCCACATACACACACCACCCACCCACCCCCCCACACACACACCACCCACCCACCCCCCACACACACACACCACCCACCCACCCACCCACCCACCCCACCCCACCCACCCCACCCCACCCACCCCCTACCCCACCCCACCCACCCACCCCCACCCCACCCACCCACCCCACCCCACCCACCCACCCACCCACCCACCCACCCACCCCACCCACCCCACCCACCCCACCCCACCCCACCCCCTCACCCCACCCACCCACCCCCTCACCCACCCACCCACCCCTCACCCACCCACCCACCCACCCACATCCACCCCCTCACCCACCACACCCACACACCCACCACACCCACACCCACCACCCACCACACCCACCACACACACACACACACCACACGTCAGTGAAGTTGTCAAAGCCTCCAGTTTCCGTCTCCACCTGCTCCGCCGACTCAAGTCCCTCGGAGTTCCTGCACACGAGCTCCTCAGTGTATACACAACATTCATACTTCCCCAGCTCACCTATGCCTCCCCCACCTGGTCTTCCTCCCTAAATGCCACACAACGTAAACACCTAGAAAAAGTGCAAAAGAGGGCATGCAAGATTATTCTCTCCCCTTCCTACTCCACATATCAAGAAGCGCTCAACACACTGACCCTTTCGACTCTCACTGACCATCACCACGGCCTCATCTGCAAATTTGGTAAGAAGCTTCTACACCATCCCCGACACCGGCCCCTACTACCACCTGAGATCCCTGTCCGAGAATTGCTGTTCGACACCACAACCGCATCCAGCCCATACGTGCACGAACTGATCGCTATAAGAACAGCCCAGTCCCAACCATTGTAAAAATTATCAATAACATGTAATAAATCAGTGTATTCACTCCCAGTAAACACTGCTCCCTACACTGTCACTATGTTGAAATGAACTGTAGTTTGAGCTGATCCCCATCTAGTTACTATATGTCTTATTTGTGTCACTTATGTCACTTGTATATTATTGTAATTCGTAACCCATTCCCCAAATATGTAACTGTATATTTCAGCCTTCTGGCTGCCAAAGCTCTTTCAATAAACCGTTAATTATTATTATTATTATTATTATTATTACACACACACACACACACCAAAAAACCAAAACCAAAAAATAAAATAAAGTCAATCGTATCCTCACAACTCGCGTCCTGGTGTTGGCAAGGCTACATGGCTACGTCTGGGCTTACTAATAATAATTCACGTGCTCACTGCCCGATGCTTCACTAATGACCCGTACTAACTCCTTCCATGAGATTGATGTGTTGTTTGGGTTAAAGGTCTTACGAGCTATTTACTACCGACATTTCCACCACACTGTAATCAGGTGGGGTGCCGTCTTTGGGAAGTGTTGAGGACGTTCCATAACAGTGTGGGGTGGGGGATTACAGTGTTGGGGTGGGGTTATTACCGTATGTGGGAGAGATAGAGAGGGGGGGGTGACAGTGTTATGGTGGGAGATTGGTGTTGAGGTGGGTGTTACAGTGTAGTATGGGGATTACAATGTGTTCGGGATATGGGGTGGGGATTACAGTGTGGGGGAAAGTTGGATTACAGTGTGTGGGTTGGGGAAGGAGTGATTACAGTGTCGGGTGGGAGAGGGTGGGATTGCAGTATGGAGAGGGGGATTACAGTGTGTAGGGGAGAGATGAAGACGGAGGTTACAGTGTGTTAGGGAAAGAGGTTGAGGAGGATTACAGTGTGGGGTGGGGCTACAGAGGGATTACAACAGAAAGGGGATTTCTATGTTTGAAGGACAGTGGCATTACTGTGTCTGGCGAACAGAGGGAGAGAGGAGTGTGATGTTGAAGGAGATAGAGAAGTGAATTACTAATGCATTGTTATTTCTTAATCACGTATTTTTTGTTCTCCTCCTCCTACTAATTCTCTCTCCATCTCCTTCTATCCCTCCTCCTATTCCTCCTCCTACCCTCTACCTCTCCACTATCCTTCTAATTTTCCTCCCTTCTCTTACTTCTTCCTTTTCTTCGTACTCCTCCTCCCTCCCATTCCTCCATTCTCCTATTTCTCCTCCCTCTCCTCCACTAATTTTCTCCTCCTCCCTCCTCCTATTTCTCTTCCTCCCTCTCCTCTCCCCTAACCCCCCATCCCCCTAACCCCACCACCACCCCTCTAACCTCCACCCTCTACCCCTAACCTTCACCCCTACCCCCTAACGTCACCCCTAACCCCACCCCCTAACCCCCCTAACCCCACCTAACCCCCCACCCTAACCCCCCTAGCCACACTTACCCCCTAACCCCTTACCCCCTAACCCCTTACCCCCTAACCCTTTACTAACCCCTACCCCTAGCCCCTTACCCCTTACTATGCCCTCTTTACCTTACCCCTTACCCCCCTAACCCCTTACCCTAACCCCTACCCCTAACCCCCTTACCCACTAACTTCTTATACCCACTAACCCCTTACCCCCTTGCCCCTAACCCCTTGCCCCTAACCCCTTTCTTGCCCTTTCTTATGCCTTTTAACCTATCCCATTATTTACCCCCATCCCCCTTAACCCCATCCTCATAAACCCCATCTATAATTCCCATCCTTTAACCCCCATCCCCCCTGGCCCATCCCCCATAACCCCCCATCCCCCATAACCCCCCATCATAACCCCCCATCCCCTTAACCCCATCCCCCTTAACCCCCATCCCCCATAGCCCCCCATCCCCCATAACCCCCATCCCCCATAACCCCATCCCCATAACCCCATCTATAACCCCATCCTTAACCCCCCATCCCCTTAACCCCCATCCCCCTTAACCCCCATCCCTTAACCCCCCATCCCCTTAACCCCCATCCCCTTAACCCCCCATCCCCATAACCCCCATCCCCATATCCCCCTTAACCCCCATCCCCTGCCCCATCCCCCCATAACGCCATCCCCCCCCCACCAACCCCCATCCCCCCTTTCCCCCCATCCTCTCACCCCTAATCCCCTCACCCCCTAATCCCCTCACCCCTAATCACCTCACCCCCTAATCCCCTTACCCCTATTTGCCACCCCTAACCCCTTACCCCTAACCCCCTTACCCCCTAACCCCCTTACCCCCCACCCAGCTTCTCCTAATTCCATCGCCACCTTTCCACACGTCACAAACACCTGCTAACACCCGCGCGTAAAAAGCCACTCGAGTGTCCTTATTGTGGTGGTGGTGATGACAATCCACTCACCTGTCACACACCTCGTGACATGTTTATCACCAGTAATGTACAGGTTGGCGGTATGGCGGTCGATGTGTTTGTGGGGGTGTTTTTGTCAATGAGTGTCTTTAATGTGTGTGCGCGTGTTAGGGAGGGTGTTTTTATGTGTGTGTGTGTGTGTGTGTGTGTGTGTGTGTTAATTTACACAGTTGCCTTTGTTTACCTATAGTCATCTTTTGGTTTGTTTTCTTGTTTGGGTAAAAAGGTTTACGTTTTCGATTATAAAGGTGAGATGATGAGGGGAGGTGAGTGTTGTGACCACTACCCAGGGCCACCTCTTACCACCTGTCCGGAACACCTGCACCACCTGTTCGGAACATCACTTGACCACCTTCACCTGTGGGGACGCAGATGGTGCCTAGCATAACGCAGGGCCACCTCTTACCACCTGTCCGGAACACCTGCACCACCTGTTCGGAACATCACTTGACCACCTTCACCTGTGGGGACGCAGATGGTGTCTCGCTCATGTAGTGATCGTTCAAGTTTTCTCCCAGTTTTGTTTATTTTTTCCTTTATATTTACGGTAATTAATTAATGTTTTTTTTTTATTCATACGATTATTTTCATATTTTGTCATGTCAAATTTCTGTTTTTTGCATTATTTTTGCTTCTTATATTCATGGAAACCTCGAATTTCTGCCTTTCATCTTATTTTTACAACAGAATCATATTCGTGGTAATTTATCAGATTTTTTCCAACTTTTTATTCTCTTTAAAAGAAAAGCTACGTTTTTTTTTAAATTGTGTAGCGTTTAATTTATTTATTTACACATTTATTGCAGTTCTTTGGCAATTTCTCTCTGATTCTTGCATTTACTTTTTAACATTGAATCTGTTCGTTGCCATTTCGTTGTTATTTCGTTTCCTTTACAGTTTTGCTTTATTGTCTCTTTATTTCGTTATCTTTCAGTATTTCATCATTATCTCTATTTTATTAGTACTAATCATTTAATCTACATAAATATACTTCTCACGTTAGCCCTTGTGCGTTGCAAGTGAGTCAGTCGTATAGCTGACGAAAACGACTGATGCTACTGACATTATATTATGGTTATGAAATATGAATGTTTGGGTTAGGTTAGGTTGTGAATAATCTGTGTAAACCATGACATAGTGAACTGATGTGTCTACTTAACACTGTCTGTCTGTGTGGCTGCTTCTGTCTGTTATGTCTGTCTGTTTCTGTCTTATTTACACAATTATGGGCATATGGCATCAATTATTTCACACACGTCTTTTCCATAACGTTTTTATTAACATTTCTAAATAACTTGTCTAATTTTGACATTGAATTTGATAAAACGTTAGAATATTTTTTTTCGCTCTTTACTTATGAGGTTCGTTTGTGTCCAGCGTTTTCTTGTTTATATAAATGAAAGAAAAATATGATTACAAAAAAGGACAACCTAATTTCCTCCTCTATGCTGGGGATTAATGGTGTCTCTTAATGGGTTTTCATATATAAACATTAAATTTCCTCTTCTCTCTGATGATATAAATAAATGAAAACACAGTTGCAAGAAGGAAAAATCGTATGAGTTTCAAGTTACATATTAAACCTGTTGCCTGAAATGTGAAATAAATATAGAGGACAAAAAAAAATATGTAACAGGAGAAGCACTCGACTCGCTTTTAAGTCTTCTGGAATGAGGTTTTAATCAGCCCCCCCTCTTCCCTGGTCGTAATTTCGTAGGATTTACCGCCAAAAATAAAGACGTTCTTTCCTGCCACAGAGGAGAGGAATCCCACTGATAACGAAGCCATTATTTTAAGGGAGTGTGTGGAACGGCTTGCAAGAGGAGGAGGAGGAAAAAGAGGAGAAGTCAAAGGTGATGGAGGAGGAGGAAAAGGTGGAGGAGGAGAGGGAAAAGGTGGAGGAGGAGGAGAAGGAGGAGGAGGAGGAGGAGAAGAAGGAGAAGGAGGAGGAGGAGAAGAAGAAGAAGGAGGAGGAGGAGAAGCAAAAGAAAAAGAAGAGGAGGAGGTAGAGGAGCAAGATTAAACTTAGTTCCTTCTATTTTAAGTCGATTTTTTCTTCATCATAATCTATAATCTTCTCTTTTATGTTGGACGGCTCAAAGGGTGCAGAAGCATGGAGAGAAGAGGGAGGGAGGAGAAGGGGGTGGAGGGGAAGAAATGGTGAGAGGTGCAAAAAATGCATAGAAAGCGATAAAAAAAAGTGGTGAAAGTGTTGGTATAGTAACACCTCCTCCCCCCACATGCTTTTATCCTTAATGTACATAAATACTATTGGGGAGTATTTGATTTTTTATTGATTCAAAAACTCAAACACAATATATGTATGTTCACTATGTACAGTCCCCGTCACTAGTACGTTTACAGGGGCTCGTCATATAAACATTCCACAAATCATTACATTGAGATATTTGTTTTAATATTGTTTTAATTTGATTCCACAGTGTGTTTACTATTGTGAGTTTTCTTCTGTCGAATGTAAACAAACACAACGCTGCCACATTGCGCAAAACCTGATGACCCCCTGAAAACACTCTAGTGAAGGGGACTGTACATTCTGATCACGTAAATTCATATCACTTTACTCTACTTACGAGACCTTATCTTTCACACTGACTCAAAAAACTTTACGTACATACAGTATATCGTTGTAGATAACGATTCCTTATTTTGGGATTTGATTTTAAACGCTTTACGGATATTCACTGTACGTATTAAGTCTTCCGGTTCCTTTGTATTGACATTTATCACGTATTAAGCGACTCCACTGTATTGTATATAGTACACCTCGCCTTCCTCTTCTTCTTCCTCCTCCTCCCCTTCTTCCTCTTCCTCCTTTTCTTCTTCCTCTTCCTCCTCTCTTCCTCTTCCTCCTCCTCTTCTTCTATCTCCTCTTCTTCTTCTTCCTCCTCCTTTCCTTCTTCCTCCCTTTCTTCTTCCTCGACCCCTTCCTTCTACGACATTCTCATCTCTTTGTTTTGTTTCCATGTTTTTTCCCCTTTCGTATTCCTGAGAGTTTGTTAGTCCATTTGCATCTGGTAATTTACTTGTAATTCTCGTGCTTCCCTCTTATTCTCATTTTTATCTTGTATTTTTTATCTTTCATTGTCTTTGTGTCTCTCTTCCACTGTGTCTCTATTCGTATTTATCTTGTGTGTGCGTGCGTGTGTCTTTGAGTGTGTGTGTGTGTCTTTGAGTGCGTGTGTGTGTGTGTGTGTGTCTTTGAGTGTGTGTGTGTGTGTGTTAGTCAATTTACACCCTTTAATTATATATACACATCTTCCTCTCCTCTCCTTTCACTTGCTGCTGCTGTTTTTTTTTTCTTAGTTTTTTAAGGTTGTTTTCTTCGTGTGTAGTTGTGTGTCGGGTCTTCCTATTCCAGCTCGGCATTGTGTTGGCATTTGCATCCTTTCAGCCTTTAACGTTTCCAACAACAACAGCAACATAAAAAAAAAAAACGTATCTAGGAGCCTTGGTCATTGTGTTTTCGCTGCTGTGTGAATGTCGATTTTTTATATTTTTTTTTGCTCCTTACTGTACAGAGAGAGAGAGAGAGAAGGTGAAGAACAAAGAATAAAAACAGAGAAACAAAAAGATAAATAAAAAAATAAGTGTGAGAATGAAAACGAGAGAAAGGAAGCTAAAGACAATTAAGAAAGGGTGAGGGAGGAAGATTGGGTGGTGTTGAACGAATAAAGTTAGCTCTACCTGCCACTAATGAGAGTCCGAAAGGGGGAAGAAGTGTCAGAAAAGAAAACAAAAGTTACGAGAAGGAATTAAGGGAGATAATAAAGGGAATGAGACAATATAAAGTAAAGAAGCCGAAGAGATAAAGGAGAAAATAACAGAAATGAAGAGAATTGAAAGAAAGTGAGAAAAAAATAATGTGGAAGAGGAGAATGAACGTAGTAGAGAGAGAGAGAGACGAACAAGAAGAAAGGAAGATGTGGAAAGATAAGGAAGAAAAGTAACTCCATGAAGAGAGGGAGAGAGAGAAAGAGGAAATGGCGCATGGAGAGAATGGAAGACGGAAGAGGTGTAGGGGAATATAAAGAAGAGAAGATAAAGGGGTGGAAACGAGATAGAGAGAGAGAATAAATGTGAGAGAGAGAGAAAGATTGATGGTGAGCGAGTGAGATAGGATACAGCGAGAGAATGGAAAGTAAATGGGAGAGAGAGAGAGAGAGAGAGAGAGAGAGAGAGAGAGAGAGAGAGAGCAAGAGAGAGAGCAAGAGAGAGAGAGAGAGAAAAGGTTTAGAATTATATAAAAAGGCATAGGGAGATACAATCAGTGAAACATGGGGGCGTAAGACATTTATAAGAGTCAGTCATGGAAGAGACGTAGAAAATGGAGAATGAAAAACGGATTTGCTATTTTTTTTCCCTTTTTTTTTTCTCTTTTATTCTACCCTGAAAATTTATTTAGGTCGTCCTGTAAACTTCTGGAATCTTCAACTGAATTTTACTTCCAATTTTGCGTCGTCAGCCAATTTTACGCCCTATTTTTGTGTCGTCAGCATATTTTAGTCCCAATTTTGCGTAGTCATCAAATTTTATTTCTCGAGGTTACGACATTAGCAAATTTTACGCTCCAAAAAGCTCTAATGAAGTCGAGTTAAATAATAATAAACTACTTACCTTTGTCCACTGCTCTGAAAACGCTTGATGATATTGCATTTGTGAGGCTCTATTGCTCTCAGATAGAAGAAGGAAGAGAAAAAATGAAGCAATGGAATAAGATAAACAGGAAGAGACAAGTATTATATTTTATCCTCTGCTAACACGGATACAGAGGGCAATGACCGAGCTGCTCATGTGACTCAAGCCTTGTGTGTAGTAATCCGATTAATAATAATAATAACAATAATAGCAGCAGTAAAGTCCACAATTACAGCATTAATGATAGTATCGATAATAATGACAGCAGCTGCAAAGTAAAAAACTACAGAAATTATATTAATAATAATAATAATAATAATAATAATGTAACTTCAGAGGATAATTATGTCATTTATACGAAAAATTTTCTCCCATGTACAATACAATGTTGACTATCGTGGGCACAATTGTACGATGAACTAAACCGATTTCAAATTATATCTGAACATCCAGCGATATATTGAATGCATGACTACGATTAATGTAGTGTTTATTCGGAACGATGCAGCAGCCGACCAACTTAATATATCATTACAGAATAATCACCATCGCTTTTCTTGTCGGGTCATATGAGGCCAAGTTGGTTATTAGTTCGTGGGCGTGGGGTTACCAGCAGCCACTATCTGACCTGATGTTTGACCTTAGTGGATTTTGTTCCCTGGTTCATGAAATAGATGTTTGGGGGTTCATGAAGTCGGTCAATATAGAGGTTCATGAAGTAGATCTATATGAGGGTTCATGAAGTAGATCTATATTGAGGTTCATAAAGCAGATTTATATTAAGGTTCATGAAGCAAATTGGGGTTCATGAATTAGATCAATATGGGGGTTCATGAAGTAGATCTATATTGAGGTTCATGAAGTAGATTGAGGTGAGTGAATATACTGTATATCTGGTAAATTACTTGCTATAACATGGTGTAAAGCGGCCGTGTTAGACAGCTGCCCATCACCATTATTCTGAAGTCCTGCAGGGTATTTTTTTTTTTGAAGGAGGGGGGGTTGAAGTAAACGTTTGATGCTCGTGTTGTATATATCTGAACATTTGTAGCGATAGTGTTGTAGTGATTATGTATTGCTGGAGTTGTGTTGTAGTGAATGGATAATACTGTACACTTGTTTTTTTTTTGTTCCCAATCACTTCATTATTATCTAGTTTCATGTTCTCGTTTCGTATATGTAATTTGTATAATTTATGGGGAATTTTAACCCCTTCATTACGGGAACGCCACTTTTGATATTTTATTTGGTTACGCCAGACCAGTTTTTTCAGCTCAGGGGAGCCCGTACACAATGGGTTAAGCTCACTTTCTTTTTATCTGATTGCGTGTTATGTGCCTTGAGAGTTTATGTAATATTTACCAACATCCTTCGTCCTTACCTTAGTATTAAAAAAAATACTTACCACATATTCCCAAAAATGTTACCGTGATTATTAAAGTAAATAGTGTAAGAATAAGAATCATATTTTAACTTTTTGTTCATTATTTGGGATGTTCGATAATGTTCTGAAAAATACGATAATTCTTAAGTTTTGGTGCGATACTTTGGTTATGAGACGTTTATAACCCAGGATCACCTTTACCTACAAAGAAAACATCATGATCTAACACAGAACATTAAGAAAGCAAAACAAAAAAAATCCAAGATTTTCTACTTTCACGTAAAAAATTCTTCAGTAAATGTTAAAACATTCTTTCTACTTTCACATAACCAATGTTCAGTAAATGTTGTAACAAAATATATAATGATTGTGTGCGTTACATTTCCATAAACGGGTATAATTATCTAAAGTGGAGGACGAATATTATTTAGAATACAACAGCAATTGTATTATGATTGGGCAAGTTGCGTTTCCATAAGGAAGTATTTGATTATACAAAGTGGAGGTCGGGTGGTATGTTGAATTTGTTAACATAGTACATTTATAAAAGGTGTATAATTATATAAACTTCAACTAACGTAAAATACGACACTTAATGTAAAACAAATATTAACTTATAATTTCATGACAATAGTATGTAGTATATAATTTTTACTGTGTAATATAAATCATTACTTGAACCACAATACTTAATGGTGAATATATATAATTTGTAACGTTAAATATATGTATATCATTACCAGTATTCTATTGTTATAAAAATCATACTTTCATAAAAAAATGTACCGGTATAAGTTTTATGGTGGAATATTATAAATGACTGTAATATAACAACAGTATATCATTGTTTATGTGGCAATACAGAGAGGATATTTTATGCTATATTTATAGTAGTTCTTGTCTAGTATAGAAGGCAAAACTTACGATCTCAGGATAAAACTGGCTACTGAAGCAACTTGATACTGTGTGATGAGAAAAATAAACAATATTTTCGTAAAGTGAAGGAGAAACACACACACACACACACACACAAACACACACACACACACACACACACACACACACACACACAGACTGTATATGCCTGCAGACGAGCTATATCCAGGTCATTTGGTGCCCCCTCAAGCATGTCTGAGGCAATCTTCTCCACGATGGGTTTGTCCCAGTAGGTTTGTTTGGTGTCCTTTGGGGGGCGTTGGTTTGGGTGCTCAGGATGTGATTGCCTCCCTGAACCTTAGATCGTTTACGCCTGCGGCCGTTCTTAGATGTTGTGAGACGATCCCCCCAACCAGTTCACCTGACGCCATGCAGGATGACAGGGACGCTGGCATTGCGACCTGGGAGACTCGTCGTTTGTCAGGTCCTCCCAGGCGGATAGAGAGAGTTGCTTTCTCCTTCTGTAAGTCGTCCAAGGAGAGAGCTTCAGGGCCTTTGTGAACATGACTCTTTGAAGTTCATCGTACTCTCCATTATATACGCACCTGAGGAAGTACGTCAGAATACACACACACACATGTTCCCTGTATATATGCTTTCATGAAACTTAAATGTTTACATAACGAAGAAAATCATATTAGTCTCGCCCTTTCATAGGAATATATAAAAATACGAACTAAAAAGAAATCAGCTGCAAAAACACCGAGGTCAAATATGTACCCTTATATACGAATGAAAGAATATGTAAATTGGAGGGGAAAATTATAACGAAAATAAGATAATTATGTAATTAGGGTATTTACCGAGAGCAAATATAGCCCAGAGCAAGAGGGCTGCGGAGGTATCTGAGAATCACCTGGGGGGTCTTTAGAGGCCTGGGGGAGACACGGGGGAGGGAGGGGTTGGGGGAGGGACCAGGGGGTTTAGAAGCCTGAGGGAGGTTTAGGGAGAATCTGAGGTGCTCTGGAGGGGCCAGGGGAAGAACCTGAGGGATTGAGACCTGGGGGAGGAGGAGGGAGAATCTGGGGTGCTTTGGAGGGGCCAGGGGAAGAACCTGGGGGATTTAGAGGCCTGGGGGAGGTGGGGAAAGAATCTGGGGTGCTTTGTAGGGACCATGGGGAGGACCTTGGGGATTTAAGGGACTGGCAAGGATCTGGTGGGGGTTTGGGGGGAGCTGGGGGATACCTACGAAGTTGCTGGGTTGCCTAGTGGGGCGGAGAAGAAGCCTGGGGGGACCTGGGGGACGGGAAAGGGGCCTGGGGGAGAGGGAGACTGTTGAAGGGGGTCACTGAACTACAGTAATTAACTTACCTGGGCGTGGTTACCTGTGTGACCCGGCGCTCCCTCTGACTCACCCATTCATTCACTCTTTAACACTTCCTCACTTAAACACACTCGCTATGACACTTGCATTAACACTCATTCACTCTAACACTCATTTTGTACTTCCTCACTCTAATGCTTTCTGACTCTTAATCGCACTCGCTCACTCTTACTAACATACAAACTCGCTCTATTACATAGTCACTAACACCCACCCGCACACACTCAACTAACACAAATTCACACACACAAACACCCCCCACACACAAACACCCCCCCACACACAAACACCAACCCCACACACAAACACCAACCCCACACACAAACACCACCCACACACACAAACACCACCCACACACACCACAACACACAAACACCACCCACACACACAAACACACACACAAACATCCCCACACAAACACCCCCACACACAAACACCCACACACAAACACCCCCACACACAAACACCCCCACACACAACACCCCCACACACACAAACACCCCCACACACAAACACCCCCCACACACAAACACCCCACACACACAAACACCCCCCACACAAACACCCCCACACACACACAAACACCCCCCACACACACAAACACCCCCACACACACACAACACCCCCACACACACACAAACACCCCCACACACAAACCCCACACACACACACACACACACACAAACCCCCACACAAACACCCCCACACACAAACACACAAACACCCCCACACACAAACACCCCATACACAAACACCACACACACTACATCAACACACACCACACATCCACCCCACACCACCCACCCACCCACCCACACACCCACCCACCCACCCACCCACCCACACCCACACACACACACACACATCCACCCACCCACCCACCCACCCACATCCACCACCCACATCCACCCACACGCATCCACCCACCCTCCCCACACACACACACACAAACCACCCACCCACACGCCCACCCACACACACACACGCACACTACACACGCACACTTAACACACACACACACACACACACACACACACTCTAACACACACACTCTACACACACACACACACACACACACACACACACACACACCCACCCACCCACCCACCCACCCACACCCACAACCCACCCACCACCCACCACACCCACAACCCACCCACCCACCCACCCACACCCACACGCCCATCCACCCACACCCACCCACCCATCCACCCACACCCACCCACCCACACCCACACCCACACGCCCACCACCCACACCCACCCACCCACACGCCCACCCACCCACCCACACGCCCACCCACCCACACGCCCACCCACCCACTCCACGCCCACCCACCCACACCCACCCACACGCCCACCCACCCACACGCCTGCCCACCCACACACACTCTAACACACACAATCTAGCACACACACACACTCACTCACTCACTCACTCTTGCCTCACCCTAAGTTCTAATGACAGGGAGGTGACCAGCCTCCCCTAAGTTCTAATGACAGGGAGGTGACCAGGTCGTGATGTCTCTGAAGTATTTCTCGTGTAAATACAAGCTTGTTGACCTCCACTCAGGATGCATGAGACCCGGCTCTTGTGGCGGCTAGGAGAGGAAAATTACTGATGAACATGGGATGAGTTTCGGAGTTACGTCACACCTGCATCTGATCTAACTTCTTCGCTACAGTTACAGTATTTATGTATTTGATCTAGTTCTTTCGCTACAGTTACAGTATTTATGTATGTGATCTAAATTCTCTGTTACATTTAGTTATTTTTGTATCGTGTTGAATGTTTTGACTATCAGACTAAAGAGTGGGTAATTTCGGGTCCTGGAGGTGTTAGCTTGGCACTGTGTATACGTGTCCTACAGTTTGTCTTCGTCAGCACCGTAAAACATCAATGGTCACATCATATACCGAAAGAGAATTCATGTCCTCAGATGCACACAGTCAGCATAGCTTTTCATTGCATCCATTTCACATTTGCACCTGGTGATTTAGCCTTAGGAGAAGAGTGGAAAAGGATGGAGGGAGAGAAGAGGGATGGAGGAAGGGGTGGGATGCAGGGAAAGAAAGGGAGGGAGAGAAAGGGGTGGGAGCATGGGAAGAAAAGGGTGAGAGAAGGTAAGAAGGTGAGGGATAAGGTCGGAAGGGACGGGGGAAGGGAAAGTAAGGGGACGGAGGAAGGGAAAGTAAGGGGACGAAGGAAAGGAAAATAAGGGAGGGAGGAAGTTTAGAGTGGGAGGCAGGAAGGGAAAGAATGGGAGGGAGGAAGGGAAACAATGGAAGGGGGGAAGAGAAAGGAGGAGAGGGAAGAAGGGGAGGGAGGAAGGGAAGAAACTGTGGGAAGAAGGCGGTACCACAGTAAGGGAGGAAGGGAAAGCGTGACTAGAGAATGGGGGAGGTAAGAGGATATAGAAAGAAAGTGATAAGGATAGGAGATGGAGGAGGAATGATGTAGGATTATTAAAACGAAAAGAGGAAGAGAGGATGAAGAAGGGTTAGTAAGAAAACAGAAAAACTAGGAAAATATCAGGTATCAGTCATCCGTACATGCACCACCACCAGGAGCCCACGGCATCATCATCATCATCATCATCCACTTGCCGCATCCACCACCATCCACACCCGACGACCTGAGGAAGCAATCGTCAAAATTACTATAATTAACCGTAATTTCCCCCCTGAGAAGATTGGTCCCTCGCTCTCACCGCCTCAAGAGATGTCAAGGAGAATCATGGTGGGTAGATGGACGGGTGACGTCGTTGGCCGCTCCCAGAATCGCTTATATCTTGCTGCCATTTTGTATACACTGTTAGCTATGATTACAGGCCGTAAGAAGAGGTCATATCACAGGAAGAGGCTATCAGAGGAGCATCAGTGTGGCGCCGACTGCTGAGACGCTACCAGCATCTCTCACGATAGTTCAAGAGGTTTCCTGTGGAGGTTGGAGATGGAAAACCCTCCTCTCCCAGAGTCCCGGCATGATTGTGCTTCCCCCAAAATTGCACTCAATCTCTTAGGCGCAGAAGTTGATGTGGCGGAGAAAATTGTCTCAGACCTTAAGGGGTGACGGGAGTCGGTGAAAGCTAGGAGGGTATCAGGGGAAGTGTGAGGTGTTCTCATTCTCTTGTACCTTTTGCTCCTCGCTTTTGCTCACCTCATTGTACTTTACTTTGCCTTGTCTCACCTTAACTACCAAACCCTTCCGTCTGTCTCTGTTGTCTCCACGTTTCCTGGTATATTGTTATTTTAATTTGTTTTGATCTTAACCTCTTACGTCTTTTAATTCATGATGGGGATTTAATGTCATCTCATGGTGTTACTTCAAGGTGACACAGAGAGAAAAACACACAGCAGGTCGACTTCTTATTTGGCATAAAGAAAATGTAATACCGAAGTGTTAGCGAGGTTAAAGTAAGGCACAAGGAGGGAATTTTGTTAGTAAAGGTGTACGTTTGTCGCGTTGGTGCGTTGGGGACACGGGAGGTATAGTCTTGATGAGGGTCGAGAAGTGCCTCAAGGTGGTGGTGGCTGGGTGGGGTTATGGCGGAGGAACTGTTGTCGTGTGGGAGGAACTTTCATCTTAAAGTCGTCAGGTTAGGTACTGAATGAGTTAAAATAAGTGTTACCTTTTGGCTCTATCACTCTTATTGCATGGAATGTTTTGATGTGATTTTCAATGATGTTTCCTTAATGCATTGTATACACATTGTAATATCTACCCACGTGCCAGGTGTCTGTTCAGTTATGTGAGATGAAACTAAAGTTGTGTCGTGTAATAATTCGGGATAATTAGTAATACATAAAGCAGAACTCAAATACCTTGTTGTTCGTCCCAATCGTTGCATCACACGTTGTGCTGGCTTTCACAGCAACCTGCCGTCAGTTGCAAGATTATTGTCGTTGATACCAATATACTGCCAAACAGTAAAGGAACATTCATTCCTAGAGACACGGAACACATCCTGGTGGTGTTTGGAGGAGAGGGAGAACCCTTTCAATAGCGGCCATTTTTAAGTTGGAGAGTCTGGTGTATCTTGGGAGTTAAGACACGTCTGGCTCGGTGCTCTGATGTATAGGTATAGATGTTTTCCTCACCTGAGGAACTCGAGGGAGTCTTAGGATTGTGATTGTAACTCTTACCACAAAATGTTGGCATGAACTTCTGTTTGCATAACATAATGAATAATTTATGTAAAGTGGGCGGCAAGAGAAGATCATCTATACTGGACACAACAGAGGAGAGCCTGAAGGTAATGGAGGAACAGGTTGGGAGAGGTGAGAGATAAAGGTCCACTTATATGGTCGTAAGTCACAGCGTCACGGTTCGCCTCCTGACAAGTTGAGGGCATCACTCTTGTGAGAGAAGGCATGGTCCTGGTGTCTTGGGCGTGGTACCATCCACAGAGATCATTAAGAGTACAAGGCCACCTTCAGTGGTAAGGGCTGTGTAAGAGAGTGCACGAGTCCACCTTGAAGCGTCACCGGGAGTGATCTCGTCTGGGGAACTGGTAATGTACGACAATGCATCTTGACGACACACATCAAAGACCGGCAGAGGCTGGTGTCTGGGAGAGTGGCTTTGAAAGGCTACCTCGCCCTTTCTGCTCACCACACTCTGACCCCATTCACCACCATCACCGCCACCTGTTTCCTGCACTGAAACACCATTTACATGTGAAATGGTTTATTGAAAGTGATGAGCTGAAGGAAGTTGTGGACAGATTCAATTTCAAGGTTTCAGTCACCAGCTTCCTGAAGGTTATCTAAATTACGGGAACTGTGTCAGAAGTGTCGCTGTGAAAGTTCTTGATCGGAAGCGGAAATAATGTATATTTTTATACACATACTGTATATTATATATTATTTAATCTTTACATCTTTCCAACCTCTCAGCCTTACTGTATATGTTGTCCTTCCCCACCACTTTCTCTCCCCCTCTCTTCCCTTCATCCTCCTCCCTCCCTCTTCCTCTCCCCCTCTCCTTCCTCCCTCTTTATCTCCCCTTTTCCTTCCTTCATTCTCCTCCTTCCCTCTCTCTCCCGCTCACACACACACACACCTTCCTGCCAAGCCCCTGGAGAAATTCCCTGACAGCAGACAAAGTACCAATTAACCTACGAATGAGACAACCTAAACATTTTTTGTCGTCGTTGCACGGTTATACTTTGTACACTTTATGACGAGGCTGGGTGTTAGCAGCGACATTCTCGTGTGATTGCCGGCACGGAACAATGGGCCAATTAGCATATCATGTAATAAACGTGCCTGGATTTTTTCTCTTTCTTTTTTGTAAGGTGTGGAACAGGGCTGGGTGGTGTTTCCGGCAGCAGCTATGAGAGGGTCCCACCCGTCACCAGAGCTATGTGGGTGGGTGGGTGGGTCGAAGGATGGGTGGATGGAAGAGAGAGTGGGTGGGTGGAGGAGCAGGTGGAAGGGTGAGTGGGTCGAAGGGTGAGTGGGTTGAGGGGTGAGTGGGTTGAGGGATAGATGGATGGATGGGTGGGTAACATACACTAATTACATAATCCTCTGACTCGTGAAGCATATACTGTACATGTAATTGATCATCGTTTAATATGGAAGAATAGAGAATCGTTTAATATACATATAATATAAGTTTCTAACATCTCTGTATATACACGTATTTTTTATTTGCAACTAGACTTTTCTCAACTCTAGAGGTGTATATTTAACATGTGACACACACACACTGGTGATGGATGTGTCAGGGGCGAGGTACACATATATATTTAGATTTTACAAGCGTTTTCCGGCCACCAATTCCTGGATGGAAGTTGTGCTCGTTGACAAACCTGACCTTTATATATATATATATATATATATATATATATATATATATATATATATATATATATATATATATATATATATATATATATATATATATATATATATATATATATATATATTAAAAAAAAATTCGTCGTTTTTCGTTGTGTATTTTAGTAGTAATTGGTATAGTGTTAGTGTGGGTCAAACTTATAACCTTCGTCTTTATCTATTTATCTTTTCATTTCCTTTGCCTTTCACTGTTTCCTCCTCTCTGCCCTCTCTCTCCCTTCATCTGACCTATCATATATCTCTTACCGTCGTAATTCATACTCCCACTACTACCTCCAGCAGCACCCTTTCCATCTCCTAAGTTCCATTACTCTCCCCCTCCTCCTGTAATTCAGCTCCTCCTACTTTACTCCTTCCTCCTGCCACGACATCTTCCTTCCCTATGTGACTATTTATATGATTACATTCTGAAGTTTATCATATATATCTTCAATGGTGATGCCTTAACATGTCCACTATGATTTAAAGATAGAATTAAAGTTGCATTAATTAATTCTGTTGAGAGTATGATAAACCTGGTGCGTGTTTTTAACCTGATTACGAAAAAAAGACAAAAAAATATATAATTAAGAGCTAATTAGCAGTCATATTGACATTGTCATGGAATGAGTCTGCTCCATAATCATCTCTGACACAAAGTACACACAAGGCTAAATTAATGTCTCCAAAAAACTCGATTGCTAATATGTACCTTTCACCAGTCTGCCTACACACCCTCGCTCGGTTTAGACAGGATATATCTTCTTCTTCCTCTCTTTCACCCTTCTTTATTCCGCTTCTTCTTCAAATTCCTTCTCCATCTCTCTCACCCTCCTTCACAACCCTCACAAACTCTCCCTCACTCGTTCTCCATCTTCACTACACCTCTCGCTCCTTCACCACCTTTACTCCACCTCTCCCTCACTTTCCTTCTCCACCTTTATGCTACTTCTCCCTCACCCTCCACCTTTATTCCACTTCTCCCTCACTCCTTCACTACCTTCACTCCAACTCTCCCTCACTTTAGTAACCACCTTCCCTCCTCCTCCTCCTTCCCTCCTTCACGACCTCACCTGCACTTCCGCCGTTATGGTAATTATCACAATAAAAATAATTGTCAGGTGTGGGTCACGGCCGCCAGCTTCCCTCCCCTGACTTGACGTACCACCCAGGGTTTGGACTCTCAATGGCTCCTACGTGTAATTCCCCTCTTAACTGGAGAGGTGAGGACGCAGGGTCAGATTCACAAATATTCATAAGTGAAATGTTCCAAGAACGTCATGTTAGTCTTAAGAGTTTGTACGTGAACTTTGACCCTTAATTGGAGGTGTGGGGATGCGAAAACAGGTTCACTAAGGTCCAAAAGTGAAGTTTATCTCCCAAAATAAGGCGACTAGCATATCCAGGTAACTAATGACGACGCACTCGGCAATAGCGTTGAAACTTGGGCTAAAATTGAAGACTCTAAATGCTGTGTTGTATGATATCTTGAGATGAAACTGTTCCTCTAAGTGATGCCGGTAGGCTTCACGTTTAATATGAATACTTTTTGCTGTATATCATGCCCCCCCCCCCAAGCCACACGGGTTTTTGTATATACTTTTTCTATTTGAAAGTTCAGTTATGGCACCAAGCCTCTAGCCCAGCTACGATTTTTGTTAGCAAGTTTTACCATAAAATTTGGTGGCTACAGCGCTCGCCTGCTGTCCTAAGGGTCTATGGTTTGATCTCAAGTCACCTTTATTGTAACGAGTTCGTGACAGTTGGGAAGTGAAGGTGGTCAAGTGCAGTGCCGTCCACGCTGCCTTCTTACGTACTGAAGGTTTAGAATACCGTGTGCTGTATCCACACTGTCCCTAACGAGGTGTGCAGCCATTGGAAACCATTTACATACGAAATCTATTGTACGAACATTAAAATAAAGTATTCCTCCATTTTACGGAAACTACCAATTACATATAACACTGAAACTAAACTGAAAACTGAAACAGACAAGTTTTAATTTTACCGGCGAATTTTACATTGGACTGTTTAAGTCACCTTCTTAGGGGAATGACTTTGCTTTCTCAAATTCCTATTTTTGGGAACATTCATGAAATATCTTGAAAATCAATATTTGTATAGCATTCCACGTGACCAGTTATATGTGTTCCCATATCTCCATTTGGTGAAAAGATTAAACGTAACAACCTTTGGAAATCGATAATTGTATCATAACTTACGTGAACCAATGAAAGGGCTTCTCGCATATCTACTTAGGCCTTGGGGGAATGATATAACGAACGAATGTGTGGAAATCCATCCTCGTGTGGGTTATAAATGAAGGTAAGAGATTGAAGTTATCGTAGGGATCTCTGAGCATCGTGGCGGGCTGTGTTCTTCCTGGCGGCGAGGCGGTCCTCACTGTGGGCTGAATATTGGCCGCTCCTTAATTTGCATACGTGGTAGGAGACGCCGCCGGGAATTATTAATGTGTATCCTTGTTGCTGTGCAAAATGATATCCTGAAATTAGAATTAGAACTCTGGATGAGCCGTTCCGCCTGGTTGAACAAGGCGGAAGGAACGTCAGCATGTGCGGGGAATAGTGTTGTCCTACGTGATGAAATAGGTGGTGGTGTTGTACATGGCTGTAATGGTGTGGGTTTGATAAATACCAGGTGTGTTTTTCATAGCTGTTGATGAACGGTGCATGTTAAGTGAGGAGGCTTTACAGGGTGGGCTGTGGGAGGAGAGTGGGGATTTGTTTTACTTATAGAAAATGGAGCTGTGCACTGAGTGATGTAGTAGTAATAACTATTATTATTATTGTTGTTGTTGTTGTTGTAAGTAGTAGTAGTATAAATATTGAGAGAGAGAGAGAGAGAGAGAGAGAGAGAGAGAGAGAGAGAGAGAGAGAGAGAGAGAGAGAGAGAGAGAGAGAGAGAGAGAGAGAGAGAGAGAGAGAGAGAGAGAGAGAGAGAGAGAGAGAGAGAGAGAGAGAGAGAGAGAGAGAGAGAGAGAGAGAGAGAGAGAGAGAGAGAGAGAGAGAGAGAGAGAGAGAGAGAGAGAGAGAGAGAGAGAGAGAGAGAGAGAGAGAGAGAGACGCTGATAATTACAAACGTCTGGTCTGGGTTGTTTTTTCCTAGTGTAAACTTCAGCTCACTTACCTCACTGTAAAACACCCGAGTACTAATGAGTCCAGTCAGAATATAAAGAAGTACCATGACTCAGTTTCAGTACCAATAAGTTTACGAGTACACACACACACACACACACACTGACTGGGTCAAGTGGCCATTGCACTCTGTGTGTGTGTGTGTGTAAATTCAATGTACTTTACCTGTTTTTTCTTTGTTTTAATCATCATCACAAGCCTCTACAACTTATGTTTTTAACTGATGAGGTCAAAGTTCAAGGTTACATTATTGAATGAGGGACTAACTTACCCGGGTTGGCATTTCCCTCGAGTGTAATTTTTTTTTCTGTATTCGGTGTCATTAGTGAGAGTTCTCCTTGATTAGGTTAGGTTAGAGGCAGTTTAGTTGGGTGATAGTCCCTCCAGGGGTCGTTCCACCATCAGCTTGAGCACCCTATTGTGTACTTATCCTGCTGTTGACTGCATAAGAGCTCGTGTACTATGAGGGAATTATACAATCACCTCAAAAAGTCCGCGTCTCCTTCCCAACGAGTCGGTATCGAAACTAAACGATATAATTCAGCGCCGTCAGTGTTGGGAACCTGAGCTACACACACCTGTGAGAAATGTTGGTTTTAATGTCCCTTATGTGAGGATGTTATACAGATTTCCTCTAACATTCTGTTCTGAATGTAATATTAAAAACATGTAAACAAACAAATAATTCCTCAGTTCCTCTTTCATTGGTGTTGTCACTGCTGGTGAAGATAGCATGTTATTGAAGTTCTCAGGGACAAATATCATTCTTAATACATATAAAAAATATGCCCTTGACCATTGACAACAGAAATTTAAATATATTAGATCTGCATATTATGAATAACATGTTTATACGTGAATCTGTATGACAAAAGACATATGATGTAACAAATACAAAGGCACTTATTCTTGTATTGAAAGGCACAATAAAAGCTCCTTATGCACGAGATACAGCAAACAAATACAGAACAGATTATAATACATACAACCCAAGTAACATCATATCGTCCACCACCAGCCAAATCTCTCCCAGCAGCGACAAATTTTGGAACTGTTTTACCCCACACACACGAGTCGCAGGGGCTCGGAGCAGTGCACACAGTTACCCAAACTATAGCGACCAGGTAATACCATCAACCTCGGGTGTAGTGAGAGGGGCACTGGGCGGCCAAAACTGAGCCCTGGATGATGGCTCGATAATAATTGCGCCCTGTAGAGTTATGGTCTTCGTTTTGAGCAGTGTGCAATGAGTAGTACCTACCATGAAACCTATTATGCTTACATGATAGGCGCGAAAAGAGGAATAATTGTTCCCACACGGAGTATCGGTAGAGGTGAAGGATTTAGAAAGTACCACTGCAGAAGTAGCTGCCTAAAAAAGCGGTGCTCTTGTTTAAAAGGTGGCCTTCGTTGCAACAGAGCGTGTCATAGCCATAAATCATACTGATGTTTTGGTTAAGATTCGGAAGAGGTCGACCACGGAACGTCATATTTATGTTTGTAGAAGGAGATATGGCAAAACACATTATTTTATTATGTGTCCGTCGCAAATTTGCACACAACGGCTGGAAAGGAAGGACTGATAATTATGCAGCAAATCCTGATTATAATCAGCATACACCTCGAGGCTGACAGTGGCGGGGCCCCATACAGTGTGTCCTGTTGTAGCTTAACGTCACCTCATAACGCTTCAAGATGTGAAACTCAAGCTATACAATATTAACCTGATCATTGTTAGGTTAACCTTTCATAATTGATAGTTCCCAAGTGACGAACTTAGATACGACAGTCATCAGGTTTTGTTCTCTTAATAGTAATGATGTAAAATGTGATAAACTTTTGATACATTACAACATAACATTAATGACAGGTCTAACATGTAAAAACAAAAGGCTGCAATCAATGTTATTCCTGACAATGGCTCAACATACTGTGGAAACTTGCGTGGTTACGTTTCTCTATACATTCACGATAAGGGAGTAAAGTAACCAAACATATTACTTTCTACAGTATTGGTATATATTTTATAATAACTTGCTCTCACATCAGTGTCTTGTGTATAAAGTCGTCAGGCGTGAATAACTCCACCTGTTGGGACACTCGGGCATCTGAGCCAGAGGATTCAAGGGGTTCAGTCCAGCGGTCATTCTGATAGCTGAGGACACGAGCTTTTTGAGGTGTATGTACTGTATGTAATGTACTGTATGTAATGTACTGTATGTAATGTATGTACTGTATGTAATGTATGGTATGTATGTATGTACTGTATGTAATGTATGTATGTAATGTATGTAAATTTTGTGATTATTTATTTGTTGCTTTGACTCAAGAATACACAGAGTAAACAACGTCATTTGTGGAGAGGAGGGGGAGGAGTGGGGGAGGAGGGTGAGGAGTGGGAGTGGGATTGGGGGGAGTGGGAGTAAGAAGGGAAGGAGGCGTGAGGAGGAGAAAGAGGAGGAAGAGAAGGCAGGAGGCGTGAGAAGGAGGAAGAGGAGAAAGAGAAGGCAGGAGGCAGGAAGAGGAGGGGCTGGTTAGAGGAGGCGAGAGAAAGGGAAGGGAAAGAAGAGGGCAGAAAGAGGGTAAGGAAGCAGAAACAGGAAGGGAGGAGGAGGAGGAGGCGGCGGCGGCGGCGGCAGGTGGCAGGAGGTGCTATATCCGCTGGGACACAATCCTTCACAATATATTCAGTGTTTAGATAAGGCAGCAAAAACGTCTCATTTCTCTACACTGGAAATCCTGATTCAATTTTCCGTCGGCGAATATACGAGTCTAGATGTTTTTAACCTAACCTAACCTAACCTAGAGGTGTTTTCAATATCACCTCTGGGTACGAACATTTAGCAATATATACTTACAATAAAGGTCGTCTGAAAACCAATATTGCTCGTGTTATGAATTATTCGGCTGTTTGGCTTTGTGTGATGACGATATATGTTTATGTGGATTGCACTTTGACGATTTTGGCAACGCGCACGCACGTGTGTGTGTGTGTGTGTGCGCGCGCGCGCGCGCTTCCTACATGACCTACATTCTAATGTGTTTATGCTAAGCTGGGGCCAGTAAGGATTAGGAGCCATTTGGGCTGGGGCCTATTAGTCCTGCAGCCAATCAGATTAGCATTTCGTAGCATTTCCCTTTAGTAGCAACAATTAGGGATTAGCTAGTGTGTGTGGACAGTTTGACAGCGAAATACAACAGTACTCGACCACAGCTCTTATTTGGGTTAAGTAACTTAGGTGAGGGGAGGGGTAGGTCTTGTCTATACACCTAATACCTATGTAGTTTCTTCATATTTTCTGTTTAAGCCAAAATTAGTCTATTTTCGTGTATTGCGTATTTTCAGTTAACACCTATATCACCTGTCATTACCTGTTACATACCTGTCCAAACCAATCACTATCAGTCTTTAAATATGTCCTTCCTATCCTTTACATGTGTTGTATTTTTTGTTGTATTTCTTTATAATGTAGTTTGACTTGCCACCCTTTTTATTACGTATAGCTGCCGCCAACATCTTTCTCCTAACTACTGTCAATTTCTCGTTCCTTTCTTGCCGTCTTCCTCCCGCCTGTAGACTAACTTGCTATATATTTTCTTTATTTTCACCTTATTGAGACACATGGCTCCCATACGCTCGCTCTGCCCGGCCCCGCTATTGTTATGTTAAACAGGCTTTGTCCCGGGGATATAACTCTGGTTACCAACAGGCCCTTCTATGTTACAAACGGGCCCCTGTATATTGTACATAGAGCCTTGGTTTCTAACATGAGTGGTTTTTCTGTACAGTAATGTAAGGTCTCTGTGTAAAATTCACGGAGACTTTCTTTTTTTCATGCGGCTCCTGTATGTAACACTGGGGCTTATGCGTGACACAAGGGTCCTATATATAACGCACGGGCTTTATATGTGACACAAGGGCCCTATTTGTAACGCACGAGCCCTATATGTCCCTATATGTAACATACGAGCTCTACATGTAACGCACGGGCTCTATAAGTGACACGCGGTCCCTGTATGTGACACGTGGCCCCTGTATGTGTCACAAGGGCCCTATATGTAACACCCGGGCCCTGTATGTAACGCACGAATCTTAAACGCAACACAAAAGACACACAAACAGATAGACATTGTACATCAGTGACCCTCCTACACCACCTTGACCTTGGCACCCATAACGGGGATATCCACACCATATATTATGAACATATATCCACACCATATATTATGAACATGCTAGACCAGATTATGGTTCTCTCTGTATGGAAAGATAAACAGAAGGAGAGGGGTACCAACTTGATTGTTATTTGAACCGAATTTCATGGTACTTGGTTACGGTAATGGTAGATCAGTAATTATCCTGAGTTATGAACCTAATTTTTTTCTGGTTCACCAAAATTTAACGTTGCAGCTTCGTCCAAGGAGTGAGTTTGGCATTTAATAAATTTAGTCTTTGAGCAAACATCTCCGAATGCAAATAATAATTATATTAATATTACAACTATTGCAACCACCATCGCAGTAACAGCAACAACAACAATTATAATAGTAACGTCTTCAAGTTTTTGTTATTTTCAAATTCAGAAAATTTTCCTCAGCAATGTCTCCCAAGATGAACTGATACACAATGTTAGGGGTAAGGAGAGCGTCTTGACCTTTAACCTTTGTTACATAACCAGAGTCAGGCCCTCAAGCGTAAATAAGAGGAGGAAATAGTACATAAGAACATAAGAATGGAGGAAACTGCAGCGGGCCTATTGGCCCATACTGGGCAGTCCCGTTTACACCCAACCCCTATTGCTCATATAAGCATCCAACCTATGTTTGAAGCTATTCAGCGTATTCGAGTTAATGATGATATTTGGTAACTTGTTCCATTCATCCACTACTCTGTTTCAAACCAGTGTTTACCTATTTCACTAAATCTAAATTTGTCTAATTTAAAACCATTGTTACGAGTTCGCTCCTGGTTGGATAGTTTGAGTACCTTTGTTATGTCCCTTTGTTTAGCCCTGACTTCCACTTATACACCTCTATCAGGTCGCCCCTCGCTCTACGTCTCTCGAGGAGTACAAATTAAGATGCTTTAACCTGTCTCTATACTCAAGGTTCCTAATGCCGGGATTAGTCTTGTCATTCTCCTCTGAAGTCTTTCCAAGGATTCTATATCCATTCTGTAATACGGTGACCAGAACTGAACTGCGTAATCCAGGTGTGGTCCCACAAGAGCAAGATTCAGTTTTAGGATGACCTCGCTAGTCATGTAACTAACACTCCTTTGTATGAACCCAAGTACTTTATTAGCCTTGTTACGAGCAAGAACACATTGTTTACTTGGCTTAAGGTTCCTACTTATCATTACTCCTAAATATGCTAAATATTTACCTAATTATGCTGTTATCATCCATCGCCGTCTAGGAAGTGACATAGACTGCACGCCTTCAGTCCATAAGTTGTGGCCATGATAAATTCACACAAATGACAATAAATTTTAACTCGACTCGCTTCTATGTATCGTAAAAACATCATAAACAAGACAGATAGACAATCAGTGTTTCCTGGGACTTTGTGGTGACGCGACGGGGGATTAGTATAGCTTCATTAACAGCCTTACCTGAGAACACCTGTGATTTCTCCCTGTACTTTTATTGTTACTCATAAATGGAAAAAGGTTTAATACGGTTAACTCTTATGAAATATTTCTCGTCTCTTCACTAAATTTACAGTTCGCTAACCAGAGATGAAACTTATTGGCCTCTACGCCGTATGTCTACTGTGCCAGTCTATTTAACACACACGCATCATCCTGTGTCCCCGGGCCCAAAGATTCTGCCAATTGCTCCTTCATCTGTTTCCTCTTAGCTACAGCCTTACCTTAGTCAGTTGAAGCATTTGTTTTGTTTACGAGATTTTTACATTTTCTCGATTTACGCAGTTGAGTCCCACGTCAGTTGTTCGGTCTGGCATCAGTTGTTCAGTCCTGTGTCGTGCCCGTGAGACATCCCCTTCAGTCTTCCATAGAAACAAGCGTTATTGCATCCTCCTTTTCCTTCATAAATCTCCCTCTTCCCTTATTTATCTCCACACACACACTCTAGAATCACATCTCAGATCCTCCTTTCAATCTTCCATTCGAAAAAAAGACAAAGAAAGAAAAAAAAAAGAACAACTTTATCCCCAGCAGATTTTCTTCGTCTTTTCTACCGTCAACAGAGGTGAAGTAGACCGTGTGTATATCTCTCTCTCCCACCTTCAACACAGGTGATGGAGTAATCCCTCTTAGATCCTGGTGGGGGAGGTGGAAGGTAGGGGCGGGTGGGGTGGGTGGGACGGCCGCCTCACACAAGGGTCTCCTAGCCTCTGCCACCTCGGTACAATGACCCCCCACTCAGTAATGCTACACTTGGTTTAAAAGACAAACTGAAAATAATAATAATGCTAAGGAGTGAGGATGTACAGTGGTAGTGTGAGACGTGTTGACTGTCAAGTTAGTGTTGGTTGTTGTGTTGGTGCTGTGTTGTGTTGTGTTCTTGCTGTGTTCTGTCTCCTGCGTTTATTAATGTAAAAAATAAGATGCCACCCCCGACCCACACACGCTCGCTCGCCCACATAGACAGACGTGCACACACTACCACTCAACTAGCAGAGGACAAACTTTACACTTAGCTAATGGTAGCGCTTCGGTCTGATATTCCCACCAGAGCCAGCTATTTCAGGTTCGAATCCTGGACGGGGGCTTTCTATTACACTGGCATACACGGAAAGCGTATTTATATTTCGAGCGTGCTTATGTGTTCGAGTTATGTATCCCTGTAACATTTTTCATTATATAAAATATCATAAGACTGTTCTCTGAGACTCATAGCTTAGAAAAAATATCCAACTTGGCGATTAAAATTGGTAATAAAATTGCTGTTTTTTGTCAAATCCTCCGGAAACTCTGATTAAAAGGAGCTGAGGGAAATTGGCACAAACATAACATGTCCTTGTAGTAATTGACAAAAATACACTTAGATCGATCACTATAATCCAGAATACCATACCTTCTTGTTCAGCTTGTGTATATGGAAAGCAACACACGTTTACTGTTTCACTGCCTCTAGCGTTGTTACCCCGAGTCAACGCCACGTGGTGTTTTAAGAACTACAACTACACATACCAGATTATTGTATAAGATATTAGCAAAGAGAGTAAATAGTCAATAGCGAAGGTTTTATGAACTAATATTATTCGTGGGGGTCAATGTGATAATCTATATACTTCTCTTCCTCCTTTTGTTCTTCCTCCTCCTACTTCTGCTAATAATAATAATAATAATAATAATAATAATAATAATAATAATAATAGCAGCAATAACATTATCAAACAAAAGCTGACAGGGGATGACAGTATATCAAGAATGGATTTCACGATGTAAATCTTTATTCCAATAATTATAATATCTCTCTCTATCTCAGTCCTCCAATACCCTTGTCAATTCCTACTGACAATAGAAACCTTTTCATTAGTAGCTGTACACCTCATAATGATCTCTCCCTTAATCACCTTATTCAAACTCCTAATGTGTGTTGGTAGATTCTTCTTTCCATTGATAATTTGGCTGTTCATAATTAGTGTTGTGAAAGTTGAGGACAAGGAGGTGGAAAGTTTGGTACAGGGCGGCGTAATTATGTACACCAGATGGGGTAGAGGTGACATGACTGTACTGAAAGGAGGGACGTGTTACCTTGACCCTTTGACCTTGATCTTTGACCTTTTAGTCTTATGTCCTCGGCAGCTGTTAATATTGTCCTGGTGATTATATATATAACAAGTAGGAATATCGTAGGTTGATATTTTTTTCTTCAAAGTTGTGACCTTGATTTTTGTTCTTTTGAGAGTGAAAAGCAAAGCAGATTTAAGGGTTAAGTTGAATATAATCTGCTACGTATAAAAGTCTGTTCTGTGTTCTAGAGTTATCCTGCCAACATAACACACATGGTTTTGTTAGTACCTCCAGGCGTTACTTATTTCCGTGTTGTTCTTGGATTTTTTGTTACGTTCAGAATGTTATATAATTCAATAAGTACAAAATTGTGGTTCAGTTTAAAAAATGTCTGTGTCAGGTTATTTATTTTCCTCTTATATGTTTTATTTTAATTCCCGGTGAAATATTCCCTCTAAAGTGTAAGAAACTGGTTAATGCTCTCTGATATTAACCCACTTATAAACTCTGATATTAACCACATAAATACACTCTGATATTAACCCACTTATACACAACTGATTAAACAAAAGTAGAACAACACTTACAAACACCATACAACAACTTCTGAGTTTATTTCTACAACACGTTCAGTCACTTATAAGCTCCTTTGTACCTTGGTATCGTGAACATGTAATTAGATTCTACCGCAGCGACTGCACCTACGACCCCTGGCTCTTTAGTTAGCTATACAAGACAGCCAGTCATAATACCAGGCACGTGGAACCTGTTCTTCTATTCCCTCCCTCCCTCCTCTCCATCCTTCACTCCCTCCTTCTCTCCCTCCCTCCTTCCCTCCTTCTCTCCTTGTCCTCTCTCATGCAAAGGGTGGATCTGTATAGCTTAAAATATATACAGTAAACACCCTTTCTCTTCCCAACCT
This sequence comes from Homarus americanus, assembly GCF_018991925.1. Classification (NCBI taxonomy): domain Eukaryota; kingdom Metazoa; phylum Arthropoda; class Malacostraca; order Decapoda; family Nephropidae; genus Homarus; species Homarus americanus. The sequence goes on from NW_024750825.1 coordinate 424,781, forward strand.
CTAGCCTTTTCCCCTCCACCTCCCCTCCCTCTTCCCCTCCCCTCCCCTCCCCCCTCCTCTTCCCCTCCTCCCCCTCCCTCCCCCTCCTCCTACCCCCTCCTCCTACCCCCTACCCCTCCTCTTCCTCCTCGCCCTCCTCCCCCTCTAGCGTTCTACTGCACCACGTATTATTCACCTGTTACCTGGAGGGCTTAAATTTTACGTGGTGGGGAGGGAGAGGAGATAAATTAACGAGTCCTGTAATCTAGCGGGTAAATAACAGTGGCTCTTTAATTAACATCTTGTACGCTGCTTCACCTCTACCACATAAAGTCTGGCTACTAATTCTCTCTTGTTTCCTCCTCCCTCCCCTCTCTCTCACCTCTCCTCTCTCTTTCACCTCTCACCTTTCATTTCTGTTCCTAAGTCAGTCTCTCTCTCTCTCTCTCTCTCTCTCTCTCTCTCTCTCTCTCTTCCAAGCCCTTGTTATTTTCTTCTTTGGATTAACGTCCTTTGCTGTTATCTTTTTTTTTTACTTTTCTTTCTCTTTTGTTTCTTGGATTGGATTATCTTCTACACTTTTTTCCCATTCCCTTACCTTTGTTTTTTTTGGTTTCCCTTTCATTCATTCCCTTCTTTAGATGATTCTTTCCACTTATATCTTCTTCTGTTTTTCTCAGACTCTTCTTTCATCTTTGATTCACTTTCTTATAAATTTTTCCGTTTATTTATCTTCTTTTTCTCCTTTATTTCTTCTTCTTCTAGATATTTTTATTTTTTCTTTCATATCCTTTTCTAATTTCTCGTCAGTTCTCTCTCTCTCTCTCTCTCTCTCTCTCTCTCTCTCTCTCTCTCTCTCTCTCTCTCCTGAGCCACCATCTCCCCTCCCTCACCTTTCACCTATCCCAACATTCCTCCTATCCTCAACATTCCTTCTCACCCTCCTACACCTCACATCTCCCGACTCTTTCCCCCTTCCTCGTCCCTCCCCTCTCGCTCCTTCGTCTCGTCCTTCCCTGCCCCTCGACTCGTCCTCCCCCTGCCCCTCAACTCGTCCCTCCTGCCCCTCGACTCGCCCCTCCCTGCCCCTCGACTCGCCCTCCCTGCCCCTCGACTCGTACCCCCTGTCCCTCGACTCGTCCCCCCTGCCCCTCGACTCGTCCCTCCCTGCCCCCTCGACTCGTCCCTCCTGCCCCCTCGGCTCGTCCCCCTGCCCCCTCGACTCGTCCCCCTGCCTCGACTCGTCCTCCTGCCCCTCGACTCGTCCCTCCTGCCCCTCGACTCGTCCCTCCCTGCCTCGACCCGTCCCTCCCTGCCCCTCGACCCGTCCTCCCTGCCCCTCGATTCGTCCCTCCCTGCTCCCGACTCGTCCCCCGACTCGTCCCCCTGCTCCCCCGACTCGTCCCCCCGACTCGTCCTCCCCGACTCGTCCCCCCGACTCGTCCTCCCCCGATTCATCCTCCCCCGACTCGTCTCTCCCGGACTCATCCTCCCCGAGACTCATCCTCCTCCCCGACTCGTCCTCCTCCCCGACTCGTCCTCCTCCCCGACTCGTCCTCCTCCCCCGACTCGTCCCTCCCCGACTCGTCCTCCCCCGACTCTCCTCCCCCGATTCGTCCTCCCCGATTCGTCCTCCCCCGATTCGTCCTCCCCCAATTCATCCCCCGACTCATCCCCCGACTCGTTTCCCCCGACTCGTCCCCCCGACTCATCCCTCCCCGACTCGTCCCCTCCCCGACTCATCCCTCCCAGACTCATCCCCTCCCAGACTCGTCCCTCCCGGACTCGTCCCTCCCAGACTCGTCCCTCCCAGACTCGTCCCTCCCGGACTCGTCCCTCCCCGGACTCATCCCCTCCCAGACTCATCCCCTCCCAGACTCATCCCCTCCCAGTTGTCCCCCTCCAGACTCATCCCCTCCCGGACTCATCCCTCCATCCCCCCCTCGGCGTCCGACATCCCTCTCCTCCGACACGTCCCTCTCTCCCCTCTCGACACGTCCCCTCTCCTCTCGACACGTCCTCCTCTCCCCTCCGACACGTCCCTCTCCCCCCCCTCGACGTCCCTCTCTCCCCCTGACACGTCCCTCTCTCCCCCCCTCGCACGTCCCTCTCTCCCCCTCGACGTCCCTCTCTCCCCCCTCGACACGCTCTCTCCCCCTCGACTCCTCTCCCCCCCTCGACACGTCCCTCTCTCCCCCCTCGACATCCCTCTCTCCCCCCCCCTCGGCTTCCCCCCTCTCCCCCTAACTCCTCTCTCCCCCCCCCCTCCTCCCTCTCCCCCCCCCTCGACACGTCCCTCTCTCCCCCCCCCCCCCCTCGACACGTCCCTCTCTCCCCCCCTCACTCCTCTCTCCCCACGTCCCTCTCTCCCCTCGACACGTCCCTCTCTCCCCCCTCGACACGTCCCTCTCTCCCCCCCTCAACACGTCCCTCTCTCCCCCCCCTCGACGTCCTCTCTCCCCCTCGACACATCCCCTCTCTCCCCCCTCGACACGTCCCCTCTCTCCCCCCCCTCGACATCCCTCTCCCCCCCTCGGCGTCCTCTCTCCCCCCTCACTCCTCCTCTCCCCCCCTGACACTCCTCCTCCCCTCGACACGTCCTCTCTCCCCCCTCGACACGTCCCTCCTCCCCCCTCGACCGCCTCTCTCCCCCCCTCGACCGTCCCTCTCCCCCCCTCGACACGTCCTCTCTCCCCCCTCGACATGGTCCTCTCTCCCCCCTCACTCTTCCCCCCACACCC